>NC_048298.1:313586209-313607272 GCF_013100865.1 Trachemys scripta elegans | reverse complement strand
GTGCAATTTCAGATTTAAATAGCAGAAATCATGAAATTTTTTATTTTTAAAATCCTACAACCGTGAAATTGACTAAAATGGACTGTGAATTTGGTAGGGCCCTACAGAGAGCCCTTAATTCAGACCAGGTATGCCAGCCTAGACTGTGTACAATCAACAATTAAGTGTGGGGTTGACTGTACACAGTCCAGGCTGGCATACTGTGCTGGCATATCCTGAAAGAGCTAACCACATGTCCTTGATTGCATATGTGACCTAGATACATTTTAAAAGCCCTGTAGGAACATAAAATTCTGTACTGCAAGGCTGACTCACTTTTAAATTGATGCTGTTATATTTGTGGTGGAAAACATTGACGTACAGTGCCAGATCTTCAACTGCTCAAAATCAGCATGGACTTCAGTGGAGCTACACTGACTTAGAGCAGCTGAGGATCTGGCCAATAACTGCTCATGGACAGGAAGTGATAGATTCTTGATATGTTTCCCTCTTTGGAACAATTCTCAAGAGGTATTCATCAATGACAGACACTTGATATACTGTGCTAAATGTACTGAGTAACCACAGTCTTGAACAAACATCCATTTCTTAGCCCTTCCTATGGTTTCCTCTTTTTGTTTTCCTGAGACGGTGTCACAGAGAGTCATGGTAATAACTCAGATGAAAGACAAAAAGAGTACGACTGTTTCTAGGTATACAGTGTCATACTTCATGGAGAAGCTGAGATCTTGAGCATGGCATACCAAGCACTGGAACAGGTTCCTTCTTGTACAGTATTTTATACAAATAACAGAGAAAGTGCCTAAGTTCAGAGTAAATGTATACAGAAAATAGCTTTGCAACCACAGACATAGTCAGTACAGTTAATATCATTTGCCTCTGTTCTCATGTACTGTTGTGTATGGTGCTATTTGTGCCTTAGATTCAGCTATTCTAAAACAGCTTCCTATGGAGTTGTTTTGTATATTGAAAATGGTTGGTATGGTAAGAAATGTGAATATAAATATGTATAGGGAATATTTTTCTAATAGAGTTATATGTTCAATCTAGTCCTAATCCCGCAGTCCTTCTTCAAAACTCTGACTGAAGTCAATGAGAATCAACCAGAGTCAGTCTTGCAGATTTGGTCGACTGTTGACTTGGTGATACAAACGATTCATGGCTACAGGAAATTACACCTGCTGTGGGAAGTATTTAGTAGCCACTGTTGTTTGCACTATAATAATCACTCATTCATGTGCCATAGCTGTGCTCAGTCTCACCTCACAATCTCACCTGTTTACAAATGGCTACACCCTTCCAAAGAGAAGGGAAGCTCTTGGGATAGTATTGCATCCGGCATCATGATAGTATTGACATTTCTGAACTTCCCGGGTAAAATCCTGGCTCTGTTAAGTTAATGGCAAAACTTCCATTGGCTTCAAAAGCACCAAGTTTTTATCTTATTTTCTCTATACAGAGTCAGGGGACTGAGGGGGTGGGGGGAATGTAAACTAAGTGCTAACATTTGGATTGGTTTTCAAAACTGGAGGTTGTAAGCAATTCTGCTGCACTAAGGTGCCAGAGACAGACAAAATCCTTGTTCCTAATATCAAACTCAGTTGATCATCCTGGATTCAGACATTTGACTCTAACTCTAACACTATTGGGTTGGCATCCTGCTAAAAATACACTATGAACAAAATGAACAAAGAGACAAATCTGTTGAAAAAATGGTCCAGAGTCTAGGCAGAAAGAACAGATGCAGGGAGACTGTGGCAATAGCTGTAGAGATGGCGAGAGAGAAAATGTAATTAAACAAATAAATACAGTTCCTCGGTCGATGCAACTCAGAGGAGCTCATGAAATGGAGCAATGCCAGTTTACACCAGCTGAGGCTCAGGCCCACTTTGTATAATGTACATGAAGGACCCAGCTGTGGTAGCCTCACTTGGGGGATTCAGCTATTCCCCATCACAAAGCACCTTCTTCTCTTTTGGTAAAAAGACATGGGAGACAGAAGTGCCTAGCAAAAAATTGATTCTCCCTTCAAAAAAATCCATAAACCAGCCTGATTCTGATCCAGCTTACAACAATGTAAACTATTGCAAAACTGGGTTAACTGAGAAAAGAATTAAACCTTATAGGTTAAACTCACTCCAAAGGTTTTGTAATCAAACGCTGAGAACCCTAGATGTAGTCTGAGAGATTTTACAAACCCTTGAATATCTTGAGGCTAATCCTCAGTCTTCAGTGTATACCGGGGTCCCCAACACGGTGCCCGTGGGCACCATGGCGCCCACCAGGGCATCCATGTGCACCCACCTACTGGCATCCGGAGAAGCAGCCGCCGAAACGTCAAGAAGCGCTACCGACGAAATGCCGCCAAATTTCGGCAGCATTTCGGCAGCCACGCCTCTTGACGTTGCCGCTTCACGGCAGCATTTTGGCGGCTGCTCGTCCGGCGGCCACAGTCCTCGGTGGCTAGTCGTCCGGCGACCGCCCCATGGAAAATGTTGGGGACCGCTGATGCATAGAAATGTTTTCTTTTTTGAAATTATTTGTGAGGGTCCAGTTCAACCAGCATTCCTCACATCAGCTCAAAGGAACTACTCACGGAGTATGGTATTAACTCAGGGCTTATCTACACTACTGCTTCAGTCGATGTCAGTTACATTGCTCACGGGTGTGAAAAGGCCACACACACACACACCCTTGAGTGACATAAATTACATCGATTTAAAGCAGTATCTTCACCGTACTATGTCGTCGTATTTTTTACCTCCCAGGTGAGAACCTCCATGCTGTAGGCTATTCTTGGGTAGATCTTTCGCAGTCTCTCCGGGTTGAAGCTGATCCACTTTGTACAAAATAGTTTAATATTCATGGGAGCAGGAACTGGAACCTGGGTCTCCCAGGTGAGTGAACTAACCACTTGGCTCTAGAGTAATTTTTACTCTCTCGGCTGGTGAAAATTGAAGTATTTCGTACAAAATGAAACAATTTCAACAGGAGTGAGCGAGTGAGCTCCACCACAGATGACTGGGTATTCACCTTGGAGGTAGGAGACCCAAGTTCAAGTCCCTGCTCTGAAACGGACAGAGTGATGACTTGAATGTGGGTCTCCCACATCCGGGGTGAGTGCTCTGGGCATAAGGGGACACGACCACTCTCACGGCAACAAATTCCGCCAGGATTTAGGAGGCTTTGTGCATGTCCACTGGTAGAAATGTAGGCACCATGGAACTTTACAGGCAGAAACATAGGTGCCTACAAGTCTGGGTAGCAGCTGAGCAGAAGTTTTGAAGACCTAAATTTTGGACTTAGGCACTTAAATCCCTTTGTGGATCTACCCCATTGTAGCTGCAGGACAAGAGAAATGTTAAGTCTCCAGAACTCTAAGACAGTGAGTGAAGAATGAGGTGGCTACAGAGCGAAGGGAGGTTATATGTAAAACAGGCCTGGCAAACATGCACCATTATGGTAGTGTCCAGGGGCCCCACTCAGGATCAGGATCCTATTCTGTTACACCTTGTCCAAACACAGTTCCTGCCCCAAAAAGCTAAGAATCTAGGGCAGAAAAATGTTCACCCTGAGCAGAGTAGTTATTCTTTCCTCTCAGCACTGAGACAGTCTTATCAGTGTGCTCCCCTAATTGCTGTGCAAGTTTTAGCAAGTGTTGCTTCCTGTTACATAATAGCCTAATGCTCTACTACATGTTTTCTTTTACTGGGTGTGTCAGGGCTCTCACAGTCCTAGTTCCTTAACCCTTTCCTCTTGAGCAGGGAATAACTGCAAGTGAAGAACACTGACCGTCCTTCCCTGATATCAGATGGGATGCCTTAAAGGTGGTCATTTGAGGGGAATGTTTTTCATTTACATGCCATCTAAAAGAGGATTGCCTGACAAAGTGAATGGCAGGAGATTCCTGGGTTAGCAAGAGACCAAAGAGGTGAGAAATGGAAGAGACTGGAACTATAGCAACTTCTAAGCAGCCTGAAGAAAATAACTAATGATTCAGACTAAGGAAGTGGACACTTCAATTGGATCATTCTAAACGGATACAACACCCACAGGGACAAAGCTGGGATATTCCCTGCATACAAGTTGAAAGCAATAGTTGCTAATGCAGGTCTCCAGTATTAGAAATCATTTAGGAAAAGTAGAGAGGAATCTACTTGGTGTTTAAGTCTATAAGACTTAGACTCAGAGTGTAAGGCCAGTAAGGACCATCTAGATAATGGATGGTCTAGATAATACTTAGTCCAGCCTAGCTCCATCCTCTTTGGAACCCCCATTCAGGTAGTTGAAAGCTGCTATCAAATCCCCCCTCACTCTTCTCTTCTGCAGCCTAAATAAGCCCAGTTCACTCAGCCTCTCCTCATAAGTCATGTGCCCCAGCCCCCTAATTATTTTCGTTGCCCTCTGCTGGACTCTCTCCAATTTGTCCACATCCTTTCTGTCGTGGGGGGCCCAAAACTGGACGCAATGCTCCAGATGTGGCCTCACCAGTGCCGAATAGAGGAGAATAATCACTTCCCTCAATGCTCCTACTTTTGTAGCTGGCATTGCAAGGTACTTATGTGCCAGATATGCTAAACATCCATTTGCCCCTTTGTGCTTCTGCCACCATTCCAGAGGAAGATGCTTCCATGCTGATGATGCTCATTAAAAAAATAATGCGTTAATTAAATTTGTAACTGAACTCCTTGGGGGAGAATTGTATGTCCCCTGCTCTGTTTTACCTGCATTCTGCCATATATTTCATGTTATATATATCATGTTGCCTCTATATAAATACATGGTATGCCCACATCTTGAATACTGTGTGCAGATGTGGTCACCCCATCTCAAAAAAGATATATTGGAATTGGAACAGGTTCAGAAAAGGGCAAAAAAATGATTAGGGGTATGGAACAGCTTCCGTATGAGGAGAGATTAATAAGACAGGGATTTTCAGCTTGGAAAAGAGACGGCTAAGGCGAGATATGATTGAGGTCTATAAAATCGTAACTGGTGTAGAGAAAGTAGATAAGGAAGTGTTGTTTATTACTTCTCGTAACACAAGAACTAGGGGTCACCAAATTAAATTAATAGGCAGGAGGTTTAAAACAAATAAAAGGAAGTATTTCTTCATACAATGCACAGTCAACCTGTGGCACTCCTTGCCAGAGGATGTTGTGAAGGCCAAGACTATAACAGGGTTCAAAAAAGAACTAGATAACTTCATGGAGGATAGGTCCATCAATGGCTATTAGCCAGGATGGGCAAGAATGGTGTTCCTAGCCTATGTTTCCCAGAGGCTGGGAATGAGCAACAGGGGATGGATCACTCAATGATTACCTGTTCTATTCATTCCCTCTGGGGCACCTGGCATTGGCCACTGTCGGAAGACAGGATACTGGGCTAGATGGACCTTTGGTCTGACCCAGTAGGGCCATTCTTATGTTCTTACAGCAGTCTCAGATGATGACCCAGCACATGTGGTTCATTTTAAGAACACTTTCACTGCAGAGCTGACAAAACACAAAGAAGGTACCAATGTGAGATTTCTAAAGATAGCTACAGCACTCGATCCAAGATTTGAGAATCTCAAGTGCCTTCCAAAATCTAATCAGGACGGGATCTGGAGCATGTTTTCAGACGTCTTAAAAGAGCAACACTCCAATATGAAAACTACAGAACCTGAACCACCGAAAAAAGAAAATCAACCTTCTGCTGGTGGCATCTGACTCAGATAATGAAAATGAACATGTATCGGTTCACATTGCTTTGGATTGTTATTGAGTAGAACCCATCTTCAGCATGGACGAATGTGCCCTGGAATGGTGGTTGAAGCATGAAGGAACATATGAATGTTTAGCACATCTGGCACGTAAATATCTTGCAATGCCATCTATGACAGTGCAATGAGAACACCTGTTCTCACTTTTAGGTGACATTGTAAACAAGAAATAGGCAGCATTATCTCCCGCAAATGTAAACAAACTTTTTTGTCTGAGCGATTGGATGAACAAGAAGTAGGACTGAGTGGACTTGCAGGCTCTATAATTTTACATTGCATTTATTTTTGAATGCAGTTTATTTTGTACATAATTCTACATTCGTAAGTTCAACTTTCATGGTAAAGAGATTGCACTACAGTACTTGTATTAGGTGAATTGCAAAATACTATTTTTTTTGTTTTTTTACAGTGCAAATACTTGTAATCCAAAATAAATATTAAGTGAGCATTGTACACTTTGTATTCTGTGTTGTAATTGAAATCAATATATTTGAAAATGTAGAAAACATCCAAAAATATTTAAATAAATGGTATTCTATTGGTCAATAGTGCGATTAATCAAGATTGATTTTTTTAATTGCTTGACAGCCCTATTATTAATGTCTTCATTCTGGGATGGGATTGGAAGAGAGCAATAGACTTTGCCCAGGCTGCTGATGAGTTAATTCTACTGAAAGGCAAGGAATCCTCCATACTGGTAGGTTTATGCGAGACCAGTCTTGTGTCGAGCAGTGACCGAAGAATCTTTGGGAAAAGCTTGTTATCTTAAACTTGAACTAGTAACACCCTTCCTTTGTAAACCACGGAATGCGATTATGGGTAAAGGGACGAAACTGTGCAGTCAACTCATGGAAAAATCCTTCACTTTGTTTTATCACAAAAGTTATCATGCCACCGCCTCTCATCTCCATGCAGGAGAAGCTCAGTCAGAATCGTTTCAGGTTTGCCGAATCAGCATTTTCCAATGAATCCATGTTTTAGTGGAAAAATCCCAACCAGTTCTAGTTCTGGGATATTGATGACATTGTAGGTAAAATATAATAAAATTATAGATTGGAGGGGGGGAGGAATGTTGGGCCTTGATCCTGGACGGCTGAAGCCTATCAGTGTTTTGCCCTTGATATTAATAGGAGCAGGAGTGGGCTCTTATTGTCAGTCTCAACATGGTGTTATTAAATATGGTAAATTAATTCTCGTACCGCATATGCTTCCTTCTTGTATCCTGATTAGACAGACACACAGTCTGTTGTCACACAGTCATCAGAGACAGAGGAAGAAAGGCTAGTTTTGCAGTTATGGTCTGTATACAAAGGGCTGCTTTGCCAAGGGAAGTGATCTCATGAATGATTTTAGAAATCAGCTCTCAATGACAAATTGCCTTCTTGGAGACATCAGCAACTGTTCTGATTATATCATCTCATCACAGCACAAGGATGGTGTTGAGTTTATACTGTTGTTATGATGATGTGTTTAGGGGGTTATAACTCAATGCACTTAGAGGTCTGAAAGAATAAGTAGGTGTACTGAGCTAGACAATCTCCATTTTAAAAAAATTCTCTGAGATGAGCCTGATTGCTGTTTTCTTTGTAAAAGGTGCACTATCATCCCATGCTTTTGCAAAAGAACTCATTCACCACGTCAGCGTTGACATCAAGTTTTGGGACTATTTTGGTGTACTACCCAGTATGACATGAATTACAGATAGCTCAGGGCACTCAAACATCTGGTTAGTCACTCCTCCTGCCTTTCATACCCCCTCCGTCGTCCCCTCCCTCTTCCACCGTACCTTTCGCCCCGCATTCCCTTTTCTCTAAGGTCCCTCTCACTTCCTTTGTCTTTCTGTGTATCTAATCCCCTCCCAACAAAACCGGATCCAAACATTTTTTTAAATAATCATGACACTACCATGACATTTGCAGGCCATCACTATTCACTTTGTATGTGTGTTATATCTGATTCCCCAATCCTGTGACTGTCATGTCGAATTAGGCTGTAAACTCTTCAGAACAGGGACTGTCTAATGCTCTGTTTGTATAATGGGGGCCCCAATCTTGGTTGGTCCTAGACACTACCATAATCAACTGAGTAAATACATTATGATAACAGTCTCTATGAACATGGAATGCATTTCTGAAGTCAATGGGGGTTTTGCCATTCATTTTTAACTGGCTCAGGAGCAGGCCCTTATTGGCAGTCTGAGCAGAAGGTATTACTAAACATGGTAAATTAATTCTCACACCACAAATGCTGTGTGCTTATATCCTGATTAGATTCACAGTTTGTTCACACAGAGTCATCAGAGACAGAGGAAGTTAGGCTAGTTCTGTGGTTACAATATACATACAAGGGGATGTTTTCCCAAGGGAAGTGATCTAGCAAATGATTTCAGTAATCAGTTTTTAACAACAAATTACCCAACTTGGAAACATCAAAAACTGCTCTGATTCTATCATCTCATAGTCCAAACATTATGTTGAATTTATATATAGCGGTGCCATTTCTGCAACTGTTGTTAAGGTTATATAAAACTATTGATCTGGACTGACGTTTGATGCATCATGGCCTAATCCGGGAGGTGATGCATGGTTTAATCTCTCATTGAAATTGAAGGTGCTCAGTTCTTCATAGAATCCAGGCCCAGCTCCTCAAAAGGTATTTAGACCCCTAACTTCCATTGAAATCAACGGTAGTTAGGAGTCTAAATACCTTTCTGGTTCTGGCTTCTGGACCTTAGTTTCCATGGGTGGCACATATTTTTTTTCAAAAATTGGTTTGGCACTTCTCACCGATGGAGTTTTGCTTCTGTAACGGTACAAGTATTGTATCAGTTGAGGAGCCCAGCATTGGCAAAGCTTCCTAGGGAACACAGTACCACCATTTCTCCTGAGGCCACGCCTCATTCCTGTGCTGCACTCGAAAACCTGCAGTCTGGACACCCTCTAAATTTGCACCCCATCATGAACTAGTGCTTATTTCCAAAGGGCTCCACTGCTTGCCATGTGTCCTTTCTTTTTTTTTCCTTTTCATGGGAGCATCAAGTCAAAATCCAGTTTCACTGAGGCTCAGTAAGTTTGAGCTATCCTGCCTATGTGTCTGTCTGTCTGTCCAGGAAGTTCTGCCATTTCCTATATCTTTATCATATTCTTATTTCATCAAGTTAAACCAAGGGATAGAGCCATCAGTACATTAATGACCTTGGAAGACACTCTGTCTTTTGTCTTATGGTAATATACACCTACTGTTCTTTTTTCATTCTACTTTGTTACATTTCACATAGTGGCTGGATTTTTCTATTGACTCACCCTATTATCAGGTGTTGGAACCTGCAGGAAGATGCTGATTGGTTCATCTTGGCTCATTGTGGCAAGTGTAGCTGGTTAACTCCATCCCGGATATAAAGGGGTATCCCGGATATCTCAGCAGAGGGAATTAGGTGCCTGGGAATAGAGGGTGGAACAGCCTAGTCTGGGATTTATGTTGTGTTCTTAGTTACCTTGTTTGGAAAAAACAGCTGAACCCCAAGAGGTGTGTGAGTTTGACCGTTTACAGCATGTGCAGACATTACTGAGAGCAGAGTGGGAATACCACCTGCTTTCACACACACACACAAGATAGATATATGGTATATGAAACAGCATGGTTGATATAAAGAAAATTATACTACTCCCTAGGTTGCCCCACAATTTATAAGCAGGCACAAAAAAAATTCTTGGAAAGCAGAAACTGGGGGAATTGTTCTCTTAAGCCAGTTAGGAATTAACTTCAATTATTTATGGTTACAGAATGATAAAGGGAATGTATAAAGCCATGCAAGCCACCACCTGACAGGTTAGGAAAGAATTTCTCCTATGAACAACTTATTCTGCAACTGTTCATTATGAAGACTTTTGCACCTTACTCTATTTCATCTGGTGCTAACCACAGTCAGTCACAGGTTATTAGTCTAGATGGACCACTGGTATAATCTATTGGGGGCAATTCCTATGTTTCTAAACTTTAATCTTTAGCATTAAGGCTGAAACTGCACACTTCACACTGTATTGTGCCAAGATGTATTGTAGCAGCATGACACATAAGTCAATGTTTGGAATCCATCAAAAAATCCAGTGCAGAGAGAACTAAGAATGTGCTGAGAGGCAATCTTGGCACTATTATAAATGAGGTTTCCAGGGTTTACTTAGGGCTGAGTCCACAGCACTGCATTTGTCAAGACTGATTTTCAGAAAGTATTTCTGTTCTTTAGTTAATGCTTGTGCAGTCTCGTATACACATGTTAAACCCACATCCGATATTTATTTTGTATGGCATGTGAATCACTTTTGGAGTCTGTAACTCATAATGCTAAGTCCAAAGTACATCATGCAGAAAATTCCCAAATGCAAAGTAGTGAGATATAAGTTTCCTTAGTTGTGTCCAATGTAATGCTGCCAACCTGCCTCTGATTTCATCAGTTGGGGATACTTATATGTCTAATGGGAACAGTGGCATTGCTGCATGGCATGCCAACAAAATCCATACAACCTGGTGACATTCCTCATTAATCTGCTGTTAAAGGTGAGGCTGCCCATCTGCAAGGAATGACCTCCCCGTCACTGTCTGCAAGGCCAGCAACCTATTCTCACTCACCACTGAACCAAAGCTCACTGAAGTCAATGAATAGACCCCCCCCAGTGACTTCAGTGGGCTTGGAGCAGGCCTATAGATGCCTTCTAGATTATTAGTTCTTGCATAGGGCCTAGAAGGTTAGCTGTTCAGGATAGTCATCCCCTTGATCAATCAGTCCTTCAGGCCTCATATAGATTATGCCAATCATAACTCCTCTTCCACTGCAGGGACGTGCTGGCTGCCGCTTCCCGCAGGTCCCATTGGCTGGGAGGTGTGGGGGGCCATGCCTATGGATGGTCAACGTAAACAAAATGTCTCATGGCGGCCAGCAGATTATCCTGATGGGCCACGTGCGGCCCGCGGGCTGTAGGTTGCCCACCACTGATTTAGAGCATTTACAATTTAAAAACCAGTGTTGCACCTACCAAATAATAGTAATTACATAGTAATATAATTAATATAACATATGAAGATGATTCTGCCATGGCAGAAGGGTGGGACACTGGCTATGGTTCTAACGTAGGACTTAAGGAACCGAGGTTGAGTTCTGTGTTCTGTTACAAACGTCCTGTGTGACCTTGACCTCATCACGTAGGCCCAGATCCTCAAAGATATTTAGGGGCCTGAGTCCCACTTGAATCAATAGCACTAGGCACCTAAATACCTTTTGAAAATCTGGGCTGTAGCCTCTCTGCTTCTGTTCCCTGTCCGTAAAATTTGAATTACAGTACTTGGCTATTGTGAGAGAATGAATACAACCAAGATTGCGAGGAGCCCTGATGCTATGGTAATGGGGACATATAAATACCTTGGATAGATAGCATATAAGTAAGAAAATGACATGTTTTTCTCAGTTGCCTTGCCTTGAAATATTTCTCTTAGTCAAAAATGCTCCTCCATCCAGGGCCGGCTCCAGGCACCACCCTCCAAGCATGTGCTTGGGGCGGCACCTGGAGGGGGGCGGCGATCACCCGGGGAGAGCGGGGCCCAGCCGGGCTCAACGCCCTGCTCCCGGCGCTCCGGTCGCTGGGGAGAGTGGAGCCACGATGGGCTCGCCGCCCTCCCCCAGCGCTCCAGCCAGTCCGGGAGAGCGGGGCCGCGGCCGGGCTCATGCCCTCCACCCGGCGCTCCGGCGGTGGGCGGCGGGAGGCTTTTTTGCCTGGGGCGGCAAAAAAGCCAGAGCCGGCCCTGCCTCCATCCATCTTCTGTGTGGAAGGCTGTAAATTAGCGCGAAAGGCCCAGTTAGCATTATTTGTAGAAGATTCTGTAACTTCTGCTCAGCCAATAAAGAGCTGCAAAAGGAATAATGACCTACGCTTCCATGTGTATAGCAGCAATGGGCTGGGCTATGTAAATGTTCTTCTGCTTTATTTTCCAGAGTCTGCTCCCTGGACTGGTTAATTTTAATCTTTTCTGAAGACATGAGGCTTGCAGCCTACACACTCTGCCACACTGTCCTGTAGCCGTGGACTTGGAACATTTGTCTGTCTATGGCTAATGGGGTTAAATTCAGAGATTACGATATTCTTGATACTGCTTAGGAAATACATTGTTTACAACTGCCTGGCACTGGTGTTGAAAAAGGAAGGGATATTAATGGATTGAAAAACTAAATGGACTTGCCAGTCCTTTAACGCATCTGACAGCTGCTGCCTAGACATCCCCCCTCATTCCCTCAGACGTCCGCTTGCAGCCCTTCATGTAGATCCAATCTCCAGCAGACTGTAGCCGTTATAACATATCCATTGCGGTTGTTTAGTAGCTTCACTAAACTCAGGCAGTTTTCCTTGCTGGAGCCCATAAAAGACCATCTCTCTCTAGGAATGAGCAGTAATTGTCTAATCAGCTGCACCACTCTTACCAACACATGTATTTTATTGGTTTCACAACACTCCCACTTAGTATTTCTGTGCCTTGTCCGCTGAGAAAAGGTACCACCACTGCCATCTACTGGCTCTACAGTTAATGTACTAAATGTAAAACTGCTACAAAGACTCCTTTAAATTAAAATTATTTTCTTTTTTAATAACTGGTCCATATATCAGACCACAACTCAGCAGTTACCAAGTTGTTGCCTTTCCAGAATGTTGCTGATTTTCAAAGAGTCCAGTATATTTGTTATATCAGTTCTATTTCTCTCAGTTTTATTTTGTGAGTGGAACTGTGCTGCAAACAGTTATGTTTCTCATGTAATTATATCTCTCTTTTCACTGGCTCTAGTATGCATTAGATCTATAGATCTTTGTCTAATGATGAATGGTTTTACAGAATATAGTCACTGTCAAGTCTGAATCCCCACTTTGTCACTTTGAATACAGAAGATGGGGATTTTAAAAATTAATACTTGCCACTCCAGGCTTGTATTAAACTCCCAAGATTACAGCTTTTCTCTGACCATGGCTTGGTAAATGTTGCCACCACCCAAATGCAAAAAAAACTCCTTGGACCCACGAAGGAGCACTTAGGAATTCCTCCCTGTGGGGTACCCTCAAGCCCTTTCACCCCCACTTTTGGGGAAGAGCTGAGAAAGAAAACAAAGAAAATTAGCTGTTGCTACCAGCTAATCAAACAACATGCACAAACCACTTAGGACATCAAAAATCCAATCCTGTTCTTAAAAATAGTAAATTTTATTAAAAACAAAAGGAAAGGAAATACATCTGAAACTTAGGCTTTTGCTAGATTTTAAAAAAGCAATTCCAAAAATTAAGCCCCCAAAATAACTTTCTTGGGATTTAGCTTAAAGGTTACAAGCAAACAAAAGCATCTGGGGTTAGCACAGAGGAGACCACAAGCCTTAAAAAATAAACAGAAATAAACCTAATCACGTCTATTTAAATATGCCCTGTCCAATGATTTCTTCTAGGTATGGAAGATGAATTCTTATATCTTGTTCAAGTCTCACACAGCATTCCTGCTTATAGCATTGCTGCTCCCTGTCTCCTTCTCCAGAGACCAACAGACACAGGGAAAGTTTCTTTCCCAATTTTAAAAAATTCTACCTTCCCATTGGCTCTTTTGGTCAGGTGCCCACTTTTTTTCTTTACCTAGGGGACTTTTAACCCTTTACAGGTAAAGCAAGTAGAGAACTGTTACTAAGAGGGATTTTACAGCTAACTGGCTGGCTGGGTGTCCATCAAAGGGAGCTACCCCCCACACTTCATTTATCACACTCACCATGAGCCTAACCCTGTTCTAGTGACATTGCTACTCTAATAGGTCATTCTATAAGAAGAGTATTTGAGCTTCAATGTTTATGGTGTTAAAGTTATTTCCAGGCCCTATCAAATATTCCCAGTTTGCAGGGTAAAGGATGGTTTTTCTAACTGCAGGACCTGAAAACTCAATGTAACCTTGACTCAATCAGTGAAAGCTGGGTTCTCTCTGGCATATGGATGATGTAACTTGCCCTGGGCTTCCTCTTCACCCAACAATAGCTTGAGCACAGCAGTGGTCCCACCACGCACAATTTCCCTGGCTACACCCCCAATTCCCCAGGATGGTGTGAGTAGTGGTATCAGAGAGGCAGTGCTATGGCTCTGTGCTACCCAAGGAAGGGTATGAAAGGGGGGATTTCCTTGTACCTCCAATCTTTAGATTTCCTACCTGCTTTACGCTGCCAGAGCAGTACAAAGGGGCCATAGCACTAAGGGGAATCAGGTCATGAAACGCAGCCAACAAGATATGTTCAAAGAGCAGCATCTAACTGGGCCTTGAATGGATCAAGAACCTTTATGACTCAAGAGAACATGTCCTCACTGTCTTTTGAGGTTATTGAGGTGAAATTTAATTATATTAGAAGACTGAAGTCTTTGTATACAGAGCGCTGAATTTTCTCAGAGTGCCATGTTTTGAAAATTTCTCTATGCCATTGTGCACTGCATGAATAAAAATCATGTACCCACACTGACTGCTGAATGTTCTTCATATTTAAGGTGCTTGGGTCATTGTATTTGGTGGATGAGATAATATGCAATTCCTGTGCAGTGCTGCAATGCATTTTGTTCTTTACAGATATTTGTTTGCATAATAGGTCAAATTCAGTGCTAGCTGCAGGTGCAGCTCCAGCCGAATTCACCTGAGGGCTATAATTGGCCCTATGGCTATTATTTTGCAGCTATAAATAGATCAAAAGTGTGGTCTAACGGTTAGCACCGATGGGTGAGTCAAAGCTAATAGGATCTGTGCCCAGAGGAAAAGAAAAAAATCAGCAGCAGCTTCTCCTCTCCCCCCCAAAGTGCTGCTGTGAGCAGGCCAAAAGGCCAGTGGTGGAAATGGCTGGTGGAGTTTGGAGAGAAGCTGCACAGTGCTGGGAGAGAAAGGCCAGAAGCAAGTGAGGCAGCAACTGGCACCAGAAAAGAAGGGACACAGAAGGCATTGGAGAAGCCGAAAGAGAGAAAGTCTATGTCAGAAGGGACAGGAAAAACAGAAATAGTAGGAACAGTAGGTATAGTAACAAAAGGAACTGTAGCTAGAAAGAGGAAAGGCAGTGGTATAAGGGAAAAGGGATAAGTTAAAGGAAGAACAGTACAGTTAAACAAGAGGCAAAATAACTAGAGTTTTACATTATATGCAGTGTTGTTGTAGCTGTGTTGGTCCCAGGATATTAGAGAGAGAAGGTGGGTGAGGTAATATCTTCTATTGGACCAACTTCTGTTGGTGAGAGAGACAAGCTTTCAAGCATACAGAGAGCTCTTCTTCTGGGAAAGGTAATCAGCGTGTCACAGCTAAATACAAGGTGGAACAGATTTTTTAGCATAAGTAGTTAACACATATTTCAAGGAACCATTCAAGGTTAAGTGTTAGTAACAGTTATTTGTTCTTTATTTATCATTCAAGCTAGAAGGAAATTATATACACTTCAGGTAATTTACTAGTAATTGTCATTCTCCACACGCAGCATCCGTGCCCAATACGCAGCCGATTAAGTTATTATAGCCCCTAGCTATAGTTTTACCTCAAGCTGTACCAGTTCATGCTTTTAGCTGTGGCGGTCCCCTATTCAGTCTCTCATTTGTTGGTCAAAAGGGATGCTGTCACATATGCAAATTGGAGATTTATCAATTCAGACCTATATACTGCCTGGGACTACAATGTTCTTTTCTTCTTTCCCATGTATTATTCATTTCATATCTTCTGATCAACTTTGCTCATAAAGTTTTCTCTCTTGCAGTACACTGCTGAATTTCAGTAGTTCCCATATGGATCTTATCCTTGTGGGTGAGACTCATCTATAATCTCAGAATCCGATCCAGGATAGGTCTCCACATACTCATACAGGAAGTTCCTACATTCAGTAGTACACCACTATGATTTTTCATATGAAGCAATAACTGCTAATGCTTCAATCCAGGGCGGTTCATTATCTATCCAATGTCTATGAATGACTATTTTGGCCACCCATTAACAATATTAATATCATCTAGCATTTATATTATTTGTTCAGCCTTGTCAACTGGGGCCCACTGGTATCATCTGTCTAGTTATTACTTCTAAATTATCCTCTAATATTGAATGTGAGTATGTGACCAGGTCTATCAGGCTTTCATAAAATCATAGAATCAGAGAATATTAGGCTTGGAAGAGACCTCAGGAGGTCATCTAGTCCAAGCCCCTGCTCAAAGCAGGACCAACCCCAACTAAATCATCCCAGCCAGGGCTTTATCAAGCTTGACCTTAATAACCTCTAAGGAAGGAGATTCCACCACCTCCTTAGCCAGCTTTCTATCCACCTTATAGTCCATTCATCCAATCCATACGTTTTTAACTTGCTGGCAGTGGGAGACGGTATCAAAAGCTTTGTTAACGTCAAGATATATCATGTCCACTGCTTTTCCCATATCCACAAAGCCAGTTATCTCATCATAGAAGGCAATCAGGTTGGTCAGGCATGACTTGCCCTTGGTGAATCCATGTTGACTGTTCCTGATCACCTTCCTCTCCTCCAAGTGCTTCAAAATGGTTTCCTTGAGGACCTGATCCATGATTTTTCCAGGGACTGAGGTGAGGCTGACCGGTCTGTAGTTCCCCGGGTTCTCCTTCTTCCCTTTTTTAAAGATGGGCACTATATTTGCCTTTTTCCAATTGTCTGGGACCTCCCCCGATTGCCATAAGTTTTCAAAGATAATGGCCAATGGTTCTGCAATCACATCAGCCAATTCCCTCAGCACCCTCGGATGCATTAGATCTGAACCCATGGATTTGTGCATGTCCAGCTTTTCTAAATAGTCTTTAACCTGTTCTTTCACCACTGAGGGCTTCTCACCTCCTCCCCTTACTGTGTTGCCCAGAGCAGCAGTCTGGGAGCTGACCTTGTCTGTGAAGACTGAGACAAAGAAGTGAGGTTTTTACTCACGAAAGCTTATGCCCAAATAAATCTGTTAGTCTTTAAGGTGCCACCAGACTCCTTGTTGTTTTTGTAGATACAGACTAACACGGCTACCCTCTGATACTTAAAAAAAGCACTGAGTACTTCAGCTTTTTCCACATCATCTGTCACTAGGTTGCTTCCCCCATTCATTAAGGGTCCTATACTTTCCCTGACCTTTTTCTTGTTGCTAACTGAAACCTGTAGAAACTCTTCTTGTTACCCTTCACATCCCTTGCTAGCTGCAACTCCAGTTGTATTTTGGCCTTCCTGATTACACGCCTGCATTCTCAAACAATATTTTTATACTCCTCCCTAGACATCTGTCCAAGTTTCCACTTCTTGTAAGCTTCCTTTTTGTGTTTAAGCTCATTGAAGATTTCACTGTTAAGCCAAGCTGGTCGCCTGCCATATTTGCTATTCTTTCTGCACATTGGGATGGTTTGTTCCTGCACCATCAATAAGGCTTCTTTAAAATACAGCCAACTTTCCTGGACTCCTTCCCCACTCATGTTAGCCTCCCAGGGGATCCTGCCCATCAATTCCCTAAGGGAGTCTAAGTCTGCTTTTCTGAAGTCCAGGGTCCATATTTTACTACTCTTCTTTCTTCTTTTTATCAGGATCCTGAACTCAACCATCTCATGGTCACTGCTGCCCAGGTTGCCACCCACTTCTACTTCCCCTACCAATTCTTCCCTGTTTGTAAGCAGCAGGTCAAGAGGAAAATGGCCCCTGATTGGTTCCTCCAGTAGTTGCACCAGGAAGTTGTCCCCAACGCTCTCCAAAAACTTCCTGGATTGTCTGTGCACTGCTGTATTGATCTCCCAGCAGATGTCAGGGTGCTTGAAGTCCCCCATTAGAACCAGGGCTTGTGTTCTGGAAACAGGGCCGGCTCTAGGATTTTTGCCACCCCAAGCAAAAACAATTTTGGCCACCGCTCCCCCCACCCCCCGTTTTTTTCTTACCCCACCCCCAGCCCCGCCTCAACTCCGCCCCTTCCCCAAATCCCCAGCCCTGCCTCCTCCCGCCAGGCTCTCAAGCCTAGGAGGGAGGGAGGGAGGGGGAGATCCCGAGCGGCCGCAAGTGCATATCAGCTGTTTCGCGCACCGCGGCCACTCGGGATCTCCCCCTTCCTCCCGGGTTTGAGAGCCTGGGAGGGAGGGCGAGCAGCGGCGTGCGAGCGGCAGCAGTGGAGGTGAGTTAGGGCGGCTGGGACACATTTTTAGGGGCGGCATGGCCCGCACCAGAATGCCGCACCTAAAAATGTGCCGCCCCAAGCACCAGCTTGTTTTGCTGGTGCCTAGAGCCGGCCCTGTCTGGAAACTTCAGTTAATTGTCTGAAGAAAGCCTCGTCTACCTCATCCTTCTGGTCTGGTGGTCTATAGCACATGCTATAGCACAACCTTGTTGCTCTCGCTTCTAAACTTAACCCAAAGATTCTCACCAGGCTTTTCTCCAGTTTCATACTGGAGCTTTGAGCAATCATACCACTCTCTTACATACAGTGCAACTCCTCCACCTTTCCTCCCTTGCCTGTCCTTCCTGAACAGTTTATACCCATCCATGACAGTGCTCCAGTCATGTGAGCTACCCCACCAAGTCTCTGTTATTCCAATCATACCATAATTCTTAGACTGTGCCAGGACTTCTAATTCTTTCTGCTTGTTTCTGAGGCTTCTTGCATTTGTGTACATGCACCTAAGATAACTACCCGATAGCCCTGCTTTCTCAGTATGCCTCAGGAGGTCCCCCCCCCCCCCCCTCGCCCCCCCCCCCTTGTGTTTCCTCCTGGTATCCCCTTTCCGCACTTACCTCAAGGCTTAGGTCACCATCCCCTGGCAAACCTAGTTTAAAGCCCTCCTCACTAGGTTAGCAAGCCTGCCTGTGAAGATACTCTTCCCTCTCTTTGTTAGGTGGATCCCCTCTCATCCTAGCAATCCTTCTTCCCGGAACAACATCCCATGGTCGAAGAATTCAAAACCCTCTCTCCAACACCACCTGCGTAACCACACATTTACCTCCACAATTCGACAGTGCCTACCTGGGCCTTTTCCAGGGAGGATGGACGAGAACATGTCTTGCACCTCAAACTCCTTTATCCTTCTTCCCAGAGCCACGTAGTCTGCAGTGACCCGCTCAAGGTCATTCTATATTCTTTTCCTGTGCCCAGTTTACCAAGAAATTCAGATTGTTCATATCAGTGACCTGATTATTTACCATTGCCCCAATCTTTGTGTCATCTGCAACTCTGTCAGTATTTATTTATGTTATTTTCCACATTATTGATTTAAAACATTAAATAGCATAAGGCTAAGAGAAAATTTGTGAGGAAGTCCAGCTCCTTGGTGATAATTCTCCATTTAGAATTACATATTGAGACTTCTTATTTCACCAGTTTTTAATCCATTTAATATATGCCATGTTGATTTTTGTTTATTAATCATCATTGTCATGCAAGTTAAATGCCTTAAGGAAGTCTAGGTATATAACACTGGCACATTTACCTTTATCAACCAAATGTATAATCTCATAAAAAAAAGATATCAAGTTAATTTGTCAGGTCCTATTTTCCACATACCCATGGTGATTGGCATTAATTATATTACCATCCTTTAATTTTTTATCAACTGAGTCCTCTATCAGCTGTTCCAGTATTTTGGCTGACAGGCCTGCAGTTGCACAGATCATCCCATTTATCCTTTTCAAATAATAACACAACATTAGTTTGTTTGTTTTTTCCAGTTCTTTGGAACTTCCCTAGTGTTCCAAGACTTAATGAAAAGCAACATTAATGGTCCAGAGAGCTCCTAGGCCAATGTATCATGTCGGAATGTAACATTAAAGATGATAACTAACATGCTCCAAAGTCAAGAAACCAAAAGTTAAGCTCTCTGCCACATCCTGCTAATGCAGCCACAAGCATTATGTGCTCTTGTTTGCCTTTTGTTATTTCATAGATACCAATGAGTATAAATGCCATGCAGTGTGACTGTGTTAACAACGCAGAAGATACCTTAATGTTTAGAATGTTCTGACTTTGGGTGCTTGATTTCTCAACCTGAATGTGTTGCAGTAGCATGAGTTTGGACTGGATGTAGGCCTGATTGTGTCAGGGACCAAAAATTCCCTCTGAAGTCAGTGCCAGGCCTTTACTGTAGATATTGAGCAACATTCTTCCTTTGGTTATACACGTGCAACTCCATTGCCAATGTTGTTACATACATGCAAATGAGAGCAGAATTTGGCCCATTTTATTTACTCTAAAGCAGCGGTTGTCAACCTGTGGGTATGGACCCCCCAAAGTGGGTTGCAATCCACTTTTAATGGGGTCACGAGGGGTGGTGTTAGACTTGCTGGGGCCTGTGGCCGAAACCTGAGCCCCACTGCCCGGGGCCAAATCACAAGGGCTTCAGCCCTGGGTGGCAGGGCTCAGGCTTCGGCTTCAGGCCTGGGTGGCGGGGCTCAGGTTACAACCCCCCGGGGCTGAAGCCTTTGGGGTTCTGCTTTGACCACACAGCCTCCTCCCCAGCTGGGGCAGTGGGGTTTGGGCAGACTCAGGCTTCAGTCCCCCCTCCTTGGGTGTTGTAGTAATTTTTGTTGTCAGAAGGGGGTCACGGTGGAATGAAATTTGAGAACCCCTGCTCTAGAGGAAAATGTCCCAATTGCCTTTTTCTCTTTAAGACGATGGTTTTTAAGATATAAGTAATTTGTAAAGCACCAGAAATAACTTGCACCATACCTTTCTCACAAAAAATGTACTATAAACAGTCGCCGCTTTCCAGCTGCCCAGCTCTGAAGGCAGCGCTGCCGTCAGCAGTAGCACAGAAGTAAGGGTAGCAGTACTGCAACCCGCCCTAAAATAACCTTGTGACTCCCCCACAGCTCATTTTTGGGTCAGACTCCTACAATTACAACACTGTGCAATTTCAGATTTAAATAGCAGAAATCATGAAATTTTTTATTTTTAAAATCCTACAACCGTGAAATTGACTAAAATGGACTGTGAATTTGGTAGGGCCCTACAGAGAGCCCTTAATTCAGACCAGGTATGCCAGCCTAGACTGTGTACAATCAACAATTAAGTGTGGGGTTGACTGTACACAGTCCAGGCTGGCATACTGTGCTGGCATATCCTGAAAGAGCTAACCACATGTCCTTGATTGCATATGTGACCTAGATACATTTTAAAAGCCCTGTAGGAACATAAAATTCTGTACTGCAAGGCTGACTCACTTTTAAATTGATGCTGTTATATTTGTGGTGGAAAACATTGACGTACAGTGCCAGATCTTCAACTGCTCAAAATCAGCATGGACTTCAGTGGAGC
>NC_048298.1:313400337-313576410 GCF_013100865.1 Trachemys scripta elegans | reverse complement strand
AAGAGTCGGGGAGGAGCAGAGCCACCGCAGCTGGAGGCTCTGCTCCTCTTCGGCTCTGTTTAAGAGCCAGGCTGCCCGAGAGCTACCTGCCGGAGCCCGGGAGGGGAAGTGCCTGGCCGGGGGCGCAGGGTCTGGAGGCATAGGGGCTGCCCAAAGCCCAAGCGCTACCGGCTTCACAGTTTGCTGGGCAACCTCCAGACCCTGCGCCCCCGGCTGGGTGCTTCCCCTCCCGGGCTCCAGCTGCGCTGGGGAAGCGCCGGCTGGGGGTGCAGGGTCTGGGGCTGCCCGGCAAACCCTGAAGCCGGTAGCACTGGGGCAGCCCTTTCCCCCTGGCTGGGAGTGGAAGGGAGGAGGGGGCGGAGTTAGGGTGGAGAAGGGGCGGAGTTGGGGTGGGGCTATGGGGTGAGGAAATGGGCGGGGCCAGGGCCTGTGGAGGGTCCTCTTTTTTTATTTATGAGATATGGTAACCCTAGCCAACCTGCTTTCTTTCTTTGCAAGAGTTCACCTTCCTGATTGTGGCACATGTTAATTTCTTTGGCCAAAATAGGCATATTGCTCAACTTCTTCTATTTGTTCTCTCTTGATTGTTATTTGGGCTTTTGGCCAGGTATCAGACCACATAAATTTTGACTTGGCTGCTTTTTGTGTCGAGTTCTCGCAGTATTTTCTGTAGTTTGATTGTATTTTCGGCAATCAACCCAATATCGTCCACAAATCTCTACCCTGTCAAATGCTTTTTCATAGTCAATGAAGGCAATACATAAAGGGAATTTGTATTCCCTTGAGCGTTCCAATATATAGATGGCTTATAGAGAAAATATTGTCAATTGTGCTGAAATTCCTTCGAAAGCTTGCCTTCTCGCTTGGCTGCTGCTGGTCCAGACTCTGTGAGAGTCAGTTTGTTATTATTTTGGTGACCATCTTGTAGACATGTGAGAGCAGGCATATTGGATAATAGTTTTTAGATCTTCATGATTGCCCTTCTTATACAGCAGAACGGTGTTGGACTCCTTCCAGCTAGATGGTATCTTCTGCATTTCCAAGTAATGGCTAAACCTCTGAGCAAGGGTTTCCCAGAGGTCTTGGCCTCCAGCTTTTATCATTTTGATTGTCAGTCCATCTTTACCAGGGGCTTTTTCTTCCTTCATTTGGTGAACTGCATGTCGAACTTCGCTGACAAGGACTGGGAGTACATGCTCACTGGTCTGTTGAAGTGTTGGTACTGGGACATTTATCTGAGACACGAACAGTTCCATATCATAATTAATTGAAAATAAACTATCTTAAGTTATTCCCTCCTCTAGGTTTCCCCCCTGTTCACATTTAGATTACAAGCTCTTTGGGGCAGAGACTGCTCTTATTTTGGGGGGGTTTACATCACTGAGCACATTTATTTAGAGCAGTCATGGGCAACAGGCCGCACATCGGGGTAATCTGCTGGTGAGCCGCAAGATATTTTGTTTACGTTGACCAGCCACAGCCACAGCCCCCACAGCTCCCAGTGGCTGCGGTTCACCATACCTGGCCAATGGGAGCTGCAGGAAGAGGTGGCCGAGGGATGTGCTGGCTGCCGCTTCCTGTGGCTCCCATTGGCCAGGAACAGCGAACCATAGCCACAGGGAGCTGCGGGGGCTGGGGGGCATGCCTGCAGACGGTCAATGTAAACAAAATGTTCCGTGGCCTGCCAGCAGATTATCCTGATGGGCCATGTGCGGCCCACGGGCTGCAAGTTGCCCACCATTGATTTAGGGCATTTACAATTTAAAAACCAGTGTGCACTTACCAAATAATAGTAATATAATTAATATAACATATGAAGATGATTCTGCCATGGCTATAGTTTTAACTTAGGACTTAAGGAACCCAGGTTGAATTCTGTGTTCATCACATAGGCCCAGATCCTCAAAGATATTCAGAGGTCTGACTCCCACTTAAATCAATAGCACTAGGCACCTAAATACCTTTTGAAGATCTGGGCGGTAGCCTCTCTGTGCTTCTGTTCCCTGTCTGTAAAATTCAGATTACAGCACTTGGCTATTGTGAGAGAATGAATACAACCAAGATTGCGAGGAGCCCTGATGCTATGGTAATGGGGACATATAAGTACCTTGGATAGATAGCATATAAGTAAGAAAATGACATGTTTTACTCAGTTGCCTTGCCTTGAAATATTTCTCTTAGAGCAAAATACTCCTCCATCCATCTTCTGTGTGGAAGGCTGTAAATTAGCACGAAAGGCCCAGTTAGCATTATTTGTAGAAGATTCTGTAACTTCTGCTCGGCCAATAAAGAGCTGCAAAAGGAATAATGACCTACGCTTCCATGTGTACAGCAGCAATGGGCTGGGTGATGTAAATTTTGGGAGGGTTTCTCTTAACAGAGCAGTCAATGTCCTTCTGCTCCCTGGACTGGTTAATTTTAATCTTTTCTGTAGACATAAGGCTTGCAGCCTACACACTGTCGCACCCTCCTGTAGCTATGGACTTGGAACATTTGTCTATGTGTGCGTAATGGGGTTAAATTCAGAGATTACGATATTCCTGATACTGCTTAGGAAATACATTGTTTACAACTGCCTGGCACTGGTATTGAAAAAGGAAGGGATATTAATGGATTGAAAAACTAAATGGACTTGCCAGTCCTTTTACGCATCTGACAGCTGCTGCCTAGACATCCCCCCTCATTCCCTCAGACATCCGCTTGCAGCCCTTCATGTAGATCCACTCTCCAGCAGACTGTAGCCATTATATCATATCCATTGCAGTTGTTTAGTAGCTTCACTAAACTCAGGCAATTTTCCTTGCTGGAGCCCATAAAAGACCATCTCTCTCTAGGAATGAGCAGTAATTGTCTAATCAGCTGCACCACTCTTACCAACACATGCATTTTATTGATTTCACAACACTCCCACTTACTATTTCGGTCCTTGTCCTCTGAGAAAAAGAACCACCACTGCCATCTACTGGCTCTGTAGCAGTTTTGCATTTAGTATATTAACTGTAAAATCTCCTTTAAATTAAAATTATTTTCTTTCTTAATAACTGGTCCATATATCAGACCACAACTCAGCAGTTACCCAGTTGTTGCCTTTCCAGAACGTTGCTGATTTTCAATGAGTCCAGTATATTTGTTATATCAGTTCTATTTGTCTCAGTTTTATTTTGTGAGTGGAACTGTGCTGCAAACAGTTATGTTTCTCATGTAATTATATCTCTCTGTTCACTGGCTCTAGTATGCATTAGATCTATAGAACAGAACCTTTGTCTAGTGATACATGGTTTTACAGAGTATACTCACTGTCAAGGCTGAATCCCCACTCTGTCACTTTGAGTGCAGAAGTGGGGGGCCCACAAGGATTTTAAAAATTAATACTTGCCACTCCAGGCTTGTATTAAACTCCCAAGATTACAGTTTTTCTCTGACCTTGGCTTGGTAAATGCTGCCACCACCCAAATGCAAAAAAACCCTTGGACCCAGGAAGGAGCACTTGGGAATTCCACCCTGTGGGGTACCCTCAAGCCCTTTCACCCCTGCTTTTGGGGAAGAGCTGAGAAAGAAAACAAAGGAAATTAGCTGTTGCTACCAGCTAATCGAACAACATGCACAAACCACTTAGGACACCAAAAATCCAATCCTGTTCTTTAAAAAAGTAAATTTTATTAAAATCAAAAAGGAAGAAAATACATCTGGAACTTAGGCTTTTGCTAGATTTTAAAAGAGCAATTCCAAAAATTAAGCCCCCAAAATAGCTTTCTTGGGGTTTAGCTTAAAGGTTACCAGCAAACAAAAGCATCTGGGGTTAGCACAGAGGAGTCCACAAGCCTTAAAAAATAAACAGAAATAAACCTAATCAAGTCTATTTAAATATGCCCTGTCCAATGATTTCTTCTAGGTATGGAAGATGAATTCTTTTACCTGGTTCAAGTTTTACACAGCATTCCTGCTTATAGTATTGCTGCTCCCTGTCTCCTTTTCCGGAGACCAACAGACAAAGGGAAAGTTTCTTTCCCAATTTTAAAAAGTTCTACCTTCCCATTGGCCCTTTTGGTCAGGTGCCCACTTTTTTTTCTTTACCTGGGGGACTTTTTAACCCTTTACAGGTAAAGCAAGTAGAGAATAGCTACCAAGAGGGATTTTACAGCTAACTGGCTGGCTGGGTGTCCATCAAAGGGAACTAAGCACCCCCTCATTCCAGTCTCTTCAGGTGTTGTCATTCTGAATCTTGGCCACTTTTGGGGTTTTCCTTTTAGGGTCCTGTTTCTGAATCATGTCCACCAGTGTTTTTCCCAAATAAGGAACATTGAGGCACTAATAGGAAGTGATGACTCTATCAAGATGATCTCAACCCTGTGTGCTTAGCTGAACAGCTGAGACTTTTCAGTGGTCTCTTGACTATCAGGGCCTGTCATCTTCCTGGTCACAACTCATGTCCTTTGTCCTTTGTCTTACAAAAGTACTTCCTCACCCATTCAGACGTCTCCTTCTTACACTTCCTCAAGATGGACAAGGCCTCTTAAATAATATAAGAATATGCAGAACTGTCACCGCATCTGGGAACCTGGGTGAAAGGTTACTTCACTCTATCAAGACTTAAAGTCAAGCTGCATCAAAGCTATTTATTAATACCATTAACATAAAGCTAAAGTTTACACTCAGTGTCTCCATGACTATATAGCTATATGTCCTGCACTGGTCTTCTACGTGGCAGTAAAGAGCATGCTGCTAGGTCACTAGGCCAGGGCAGTCTTTCGTCACATTATCCTAACAACTCTATGGTTGCTGTTAACATGGGGCTATGGTTGTCTCTGATCCTCTCAAGTCATGAACTCCCATTTGTGATTTTTATGGGATGGGGGACAGAGATTTTTATGGGATGGGATGTCCTTAATTGTTTGCTGTTTATTGTAAGCATTTAACTAGATATCCTTTTTCTAAGGGGGTTTACTGATATTTCAGATTTATGTGGGGGGGACTGATTTTTTTTAACTGAATTTTTTGTTTGTTTTTGGCATCTATCATGCTTCAATCGGATCTTTTCTTGTGCTTCCTTTAAGTATTTGACTTTGTCCTTTTCCCAAGCATTGCTTTTCATATTTAATTCTGGTAAGATTGGGCCTAGTGTGTGGAAAAAGGGCCTGCTCTTCATAAATTCATAGATTTTAAAGTTAGAAAAGACCATTATGTCATCTAATCTGACTTCCTGTACAACACAGGCCATAGAATTTCACCCAGTAACCCCTGTATTGAGCCCAATAACTTGTGTCTGACTAAACTATATCTTCCAGAAAGACATTCCATCTTGAGATGAAGACTCTCCCACTTCTGTAATGCCCCAGCTGTTCTGGAGGCTGTTGGATCAGGAGAACAAAGGAAGGAAGCAGCATAAATTGGCTGCTCAGAAGCAGCCTTATGGTGTTTACAATGTGTGTGTGGAAGAGGGGGAGTTAAAAATGTGGGAAGTCTGAAACAGCTGCTCTGGGAGCAAGGGGTCTGGAGAACTCCAAGGACTCAGAGACTGTTGAAGCAGGCTGAGCTTGAGCCCGGGATGGTTTTGGGGGGAAAGAGGAAAAGAAAAAAATCAGCAGCAGCTTCTCCTCTCCCCCCCAAAGCGCTGCTGCGAGCAGGCCAAAAAGCCAGTGGTGGAAATGGCTGGTGGAGTCTGGAGAGAAGCTGCACAGTGCTGGGAGAGAAAGGCCAGAAGCAAGTGAGGCAGCAACTGGCACTAGAAAAGAAGGGACACAGAAGGAGGGCAGTGAATAGGGACCCAGGCAGCTGAGTTGTGGTGTTGGAGAGGCTGAAAGGGAGAAAGTCCATGTCAGAAGGGACAGGAAAAACAGAAATAATAGAAACAGTAGGGATAGTAGGAAAAGGGACTGTAGCTAGAAAGAGGAAAAGCAGTGGTATGAGGGAAAAGGGATATTCCAGTGCAGGACATATAGCTATAAAGGAAGAACAGTACAGTTAAACAAGAGGAAAAATAACTAGCGTTTTAAATTATATGCACTGTTGTAGCTGAGTTGATCCCAGTATATTAGAGAGACAAGGTGGGTGAGGTAATATCTTCAATTGCACCAACTTCTGTTGGTGAGAGAGACAAGCTTTCAAGCATACAGAGAGCTCTTCTTCAATCTGGGAAAGGTAATCAGCATGTCACAGCTAAATACAAGGTGGAACAGATTGTTTAACATGAGTAGTTAACACGTATTTCAAGGGACCATTGAAGGTAAAGTGTTAGTAACAGTTATTTGTTCTTTATTTATCATTCAAGCTAGAAGGTAATTTACTAGTAATTGTCATTGCTTGTATTCTGTGCAATCAATCAATTTATACATGGTTCTTGTTCTACTTATTTTGGGGCCAACACTGAATATTTTTTGCACAATAAAGAAAACTGTTTTAATAAATTGTGAAGGGAAAACGGAATTCTAATGAAAAATCAAATTATGGGTAAAAAAAGTAATTAAAAACCACAAGTTCTGTTACCGGATTCCTTTTGTAAATTCCCTGTACAGTAGAACCTCAGAGTTACAAACACTTCGGAAATGGAGGTTGTTCATAACTCTGAAATATTCATAACTCCGAACAAAATGTTGTGGTTGTTCTGTCAAAAGTTTACAACTTACTACACATTTTAAACTTTATTATGAAGAATGCTGCTTTCCCTTTCATTTTTAGTAGTTTACATTTAACAAAATACTGGATTGTATTTGCCTTTTTTTTTTTTTTTTCTTTTTTTTGTCTCTTCTGCTGCCTGGTTTTGTACTTCCAGTTCCAAATGAGGTGTGTGTTTGACTGGTCAGTTCATAACTGGTGTTCATAACTCCGAGGTTCTACTGTAATACTCTTTTGCCTTTTTTGGCATGCGCTAGTCCATATTACTGAATAAGACTCAAAATTCACTTTAATTCATTCCATTTATTTAATACCTTTTAAAGTTGAAAAGTAAACATAGTCATGCATTGTTTGTGTTGACTGAAAAAACAGTGGACTCGTAGGCACTGGAACAATTGAAATAAATATAAAATGGGTGAAAAACTTTGACTTTAAAACACCAAAAGGCGTCATTTTAACATTATTTTGAAATGGATGGTCATATTCTCAGCTGTTGTAAATCGGCATCACTCCAATGAACATCAGTGGAGCTGCATCAGTTTACAGCAGGGGTGGATCAGGCCTGGGGTGCTCTCAATTGATCTATATTAGTGCTAGATCACAGCCTCCTTCCCTGAGTATCTCATAACTCTTGGTGTTTGCCATCTCTTCCTGGCTTCTACAGTGTCATTCAGGCTAATGGTTTCCTCTGAGCATAGTTTAGGCATCTTGCTGTTTCGCCATCCTCACTCGGGCTTGTTGTAAAGATGCCATGGTCAGTGGTTTCCATGGGGACATGCCAGTATGAAAACATTTTCATATTCCATAACTCCAATATCTTAAGCTGGTGTCTCCACACTCCTGGTATCAATCCTGCTGTCCTGACCCATTCTTTACACCTATGAAATCCCAATGATCTAATGGATTTTTTCCTAAGGTAAGGACTGCAAGATTAGCCCTAATTACTTAAATAGCAGTCACCACTGGTCTGTTCCTGAGAGGTGCCGAGAACCTCTTGCAAGATGCTAAGCACCCTCAAATGATTGGAGTTGTTTGTACTTGCAATCTCACAGGATGCATTCAGCATCTTGTAGGGGGGATCTGGTTTAGTTCTGCATTGATTTTAAATGGTCTAATGTCCCTTGAAATGCTAATCATTTTCTTCTCTCTCCTCCTATTAAATTAATTCAGTTCCAGACTGACATAAGCGATATAGTTCCCATATATACAGTATAGCTTTGGTGGTAGATAAACAGAGTTTGTTCACAGAATCATTCTCTATAAATCCCTATTCCCACAATAATATTTCCATTTGCTGTAGGCTGTTCTACAGCCTGCAGCATGGTACCCAAGTAGAAAGCGATTAGCACCAGAACATGGAGTTAGTTTTCAAGACACGAACAATTCTTTTACTCCAGATGCTATATTGAAACTGCAGTGGTCCGTTGAAAAAGTAGATGTAACCTACGGGGGAAAAGACTTGTTAAAAGGAATTGCAATCAGAAATTAATATCATTTGGAGGTTTGTTAAAAGTATTACTTCAAATAAAAAGAAATCCTGGATTTTCAGACTAAATTTATTCAGCTGAATGATTTGCTATTTGAAACTGAGCTAAATTTTCAAATTGGCCTCATTCTGGCTCTTAAATTGGTCCTACCGGTCAATATTTGGATGCTCAGAAACTCAGTTCTTCTCTTTTTACATAGCATATGCCTGTGAAAATCATGTGGTTACTCATTTATTTAATTCCCTGATTTTCAAATGCTATTTAGAGACAATATAGTCTGGTCTCAGAAACATGGACACATTGTGTAGAGTTCTGATGCTGAGTTCTGACCCAGGGTTCTACCAGAGATCTGTTGGGTGGTTCTGGAAAAGATACTTCACCTTCCTTTCTGAGTTTCCCTCTTACAAAATCCTAAAACCTGCCCACCAAACTCACTCTTTTGAATATATTAAAGCACTGTACAATTAAAAAGGAAGAAAACAATTTAAAATATCAGGAAATAATACATGGTGATTACAGCTGGCTGAAAATTTTCAAATGGAACACTTTTCCATCAGAAGATGTTGAATGACTATCACGAGAACATATTGATTGCATTGAAAATTTTGACAGAATCATTGAAACATTTCCTTTCTATAAGATCAAAGTGCTTTGTTTCAACTTTATTGGTCTGATTTTTATAGATTATGTTACTTGAAATTTAATGTTTCTATAAGATCAAAATGAAATATTTTTAAACAATATGGGATAAGGTTGTTTCAAAATTTCCAAAATGATTTTTTTTTTCAGAAATTTCATTTCACAGGAAAACTTCAACTTTTTGTTTTGATTTGGGATGGAAGGAAATTTGTATATGCTGGAAATTCTGAATTTGGACCAGCTCTATTGATAGTTATGAAAGGGAAAAAATACCATTTTTTTGGTAGACTGCATCCACTCTATTGCCAATTCCTGGGAATTCTTCCTCTATCAGTCTGGGGTAGCCTTTTTCCATAACTTGGTTTTCTTCATCATAGCTATGTTAAACATGGAAAAAATACAAATTCAATGAACTTGCATGACTTGCAATCTGACAAATGTCCTATCGCCTTTAGGTACTGAAGGGTTAAAATCCATGTGCATTTTATATAACAACCTGGTATATGGATTGGGCCAGCTCTCTTTCAGACCCAAAGTCCAGAGTTTGGTTAAGAGACCAGAGGCCTAGCTAATAGTGATTAGCTAAGAGAAAGCAGAATAAACAAGACAACATTGCCTTTGCTAAGATATGCTTGGTCAGTAGAAATGCCAGATGTTGAAGCAATAACTGAATAATTATGTTTCATCCAATGTTTCAAATTGAACAAAGGATCCCTGTTCCTATTGTGTTTCTCCTGAAGGGAAAACAGTCTTCCCACAGATCCAACCTTGAGTTTATGAAAATTGGCACGTCAGTATAATGATATGGCATCCTTCCACCTCCCTTCCCAGGGACCAATGCCCTGCCTTAAGACATAAAGGAGACAATCGGTATTACCATATCCTTTCACTGTTTCTTTGCTTTAACCCCTAGGAATGTACCTGTTGGACAATCAAACGAGTTGCTCCATTCCTATGGACCCCAAATCAGAATTCAACATATATATTTTATACTAATAACATTTATCAAAGTATTAATTAAATGTTAACTTGCTAACTTGAGACCATGGGCGGAGACATTATGTAACCGTTTAACCATTGGCTAATATGCTATCTTGTTTTGCTGCAAAACCTATCCCAGGGTGTGGAACTGCCTACCCCGTCACTTTCCCCTGCCCATGGAAAATCTATATATTTCATTGTAATCAATTGATTGACAGTGTCTCTAAGCCTAATAAGCCAGGTGACACTCCGCCAGCGCTGTGTGTAATAAACCCCTATGCTTTGACCACTACACGGTGTGGATTTATGTCCTTCAGTTTGTTCAAAGATACTCAAGTTGTGAGTGGCTGGAAGTCACTAGATTGTCTATGCCAAATGAAATGGTGAGTATGAGTTCAATTCTCCAGGCCTCCTTATACCAGAAACACAACCTCAGCTGGTACAAGAACAATAAAGGTAAATTTTTAAAGGCTGGGTAATAAACTACAGAATTGAAAAGCTAGATTGTACCTAGGTATATAGGGGTGATGGTGCTGCATGGCTGTCATTGGAGCAGGTAGGCAGAAAGTGTCAGGGGATGGATGGAACATTGGCTCTATGCCCAACTCATTGGCCAGCACAAGAAAACTAGAACCAAGTGGGTCAAATCTGCTGCTGGTTTAGGGCAGCAGTAACTTACAACCCTTTGTCACACACAAAAATTGGCCCTTTTGTATACAATTAAACTTGGCAGAATTGAAAATAAGAACTAGTAATTCTCTAACATACCTCCAGTACTTGTCTTCAGTAAAAAAGAGAGTCTTGCCAGTGTCTTGAATGTGGACAGCCCCATCTATTGTTTTCATCTCTCTGGGGAATCCCAATTCATATATTTTTTTAGGGTAACCTTCAACTATGTCATAGCCATTCAGAGCCCAGAATTTCTTGCCTATAAATAATGATGACAAAATGTTAATCTTTTATAAGCATCAATGGAAAGGTATTAGAAGAGTAAACCCCAGCAATAATGATTACATTGTTATTATTTGACATTATTAGTTTTATGTGACTTAGATCATATGGGGCCAGATCCTCACCTGGTGTAAAATGAAGCCATTACACCAGATGAGGACCTAACCTTCTAGTCTAAATTCTGCACTCTCCAGTCCATTGAAGATCTTGTAGTGTCGCGTGGGCTGAAACCAATGGAAGTTTTGTTTGAGTGAGGACTATAGGATTTAACCCTAATTAGCTTTATTAGATTAGACTGATTAAGATACTTCTACTTTTCTGCCATTTGCAAAAGGCTTACCCCTAAATATGAACACATGATCTTTCATGGGGTTTTCATAGGCAGCATCAATCTTGTTTGGAAGTTCTGGCCAAAATGACTTAATTAACACCAGTTCTGCGTCAACCATCTGAGGATGTAGGCGCCAGAAGAACCTAATTTAGAAAGAGAAAATGGACTTTTTATCATCTTCTTCATGGTATGGCATGGTATTGTTTTCAAAGTGTTTCACAAATATTAACTAATTTGGGGTTCTCAGTTTTTTCTATAATGTGGGGCACATTTTAATTCAAGGAGAATCTTATAGACCTCCATCTCCTCTCTTAGCCATGATGGTTCAAACTACCTAGCTCGTTCATAACATGAACACTTTCACAGGAAAGAAAAAACTGATATCTTGATTTCATTTTGTCCAACTTTCTTCCCTTAAGAAGAGAAAATACAGATAAACGTGGCAGTGCACCATGTAAGATTGCTGTGTGCAGTGCAATTTTGCACAGAAAATTAAATCATTTCTGAATTTTGGCGAAAATCCAGTGCAATCCTATGAAACAGTAAATATGTCTGCTTGATCATGTGAAGACTGACCCCCATTCACACCCGTTTCACATCAATATAACTGCATTGACTTCCAGGAATTCTTGATTGTCACCAGTGTGACAGGGAATCAAGCCCATATTTATGTTATAAAGGCTGCTTAAATGTGATATGCTATATAGCTCTTACAGTCATTTCTGTTAATTTCACAACCTATTTTAGTTGTGCTTAGTAAAAGAGATTAACCTCCAAGGGAGAAAGTTAGCAGATTTCTTGGAAGATAGAAAAAGAACTAATCAATTATATTTTCAGAAACAAATGATAAAGTAATGGAAATTAAAAATGTTGTACCAAGTGTAGTTCTAGTAGTGAGTTGGCTGGGCCCTATACAGCAAAAGAAGCATATGTGTAAACCATACACTGCAACATTTATTGTTGTCTCACCTGTCCTTGAAGATCACCATTTCTCCTCGAAGTTCTGTTATTGCATCAAGTGACAAATTTTCATCACATTTCTCTGGAGTTTTAGGATGTTTGGGGTTGGGATCTCTGTCTCCTGCGCCTGTAACCATAAATTATAACTTAGCTTTGACTGCTTTTGTACTTCTTCCATGTAAGATAACTATGTACTAAATGGGACACTGAAGAGTCCACCAGTGCCAGAATGAATACAACCATCAAGGACAAACTGTCTGGACTAATGATATTTGCTTTCCCTTCTTATTCTTCCTCTGGCAAATCATGTCCCTACGTTTTGGGGTTTAGTTATGTTGCAAAGATATTTGTGGTTAAAACTAAATGGGTGCCATTGACACCATGTCTTTAGGGCCTCTGAGAAGATTGCTTCCTCCCAAGGTTTCTCATATGGGCATTTCTGTTTCTCCTACTTCATAGTCTTCAATCATCCTCCCATGGAAGACAGCTCAGGGACCTTAAGTCCACTATAACAGGTAATCAGTTAGCAGCAATCACCTGTGCACTTGACACTGCTTGCTTCAGTTTCTGCCTGACTGTTAAATGTGGGTGTCTTCTGACCCTGAGGCCTGGTTCCCAGGATCCAGGGTTTCTATCTTAATTTACCATGGTACTGACCATTGAGCAATAGGGACACCAGCAGCAGATTGCTAGCCCTAAGCTAAATTGCAGTGCAGCATGTACATTCTAGGATAAAATGGCAAAAGGAAGACAAACCATAGAGAGCTTGGATCCCTTGCACATCATCGTCAGGAAGCAAGAACCCAGTGTTGCCAGTGTAGGTGTAAATAGGGAACATCAGAGCTCCCGGGTCTCTGGAGTGCTCAAGTCCCAAAGAGTGACCAAACTCATGGGCAGCCACAAGAAACAAGTTGTATCCTATAAGAAAGCAAAGCAAAAGCAAAAATACTATATACCTGTATCTGAATGCAGTTTATTGCCTGATCCTCTTTCACAATGGCTTTTTTGCACTGATGATACAAAACAATTATATAGATCTCTGCATCTTCTAAGAAGTGAACATACATGAAATAATTAACCCTAAATATTATTACTCCTTTTTACAGATGGGGATGCTGAGATACACAAACCAATCCCGCTGTCTTCATTCAAGACAATGGGAATTTTGTTTGAGTAAAGACCTAATAGCCTGAGCCCCTTACGTTTTTTCTTACACTAAATTGTATTTGAAAATTTTCCCACTATCACCAACCCCAGTTCAACTCAACCATCTTAGCAATGTTTGAAGTTGTAGGGTGAAATCCTGGTCCAATGAAGTTAATGGAAGTTTTGCCAGGATTCCATCCCTAGTGTAGATAGTCCATTGACCATCAATGCTATTTCCAGCATTGGATCAATTAAATCTGTTCCCAGCAAAGCTAGATGACACGGTGCTGAAAAACAGTGTCTGCAGTTGAAAAAATGTTAGTGACAACTGGATCCATTTTTCAAAAAATGGCTCTTTGTGCAGACAAGGGCAAATATTTTCAAACTTCATAAAAGTGGCCTGATTTTCAGATATGGTGAGTATCTACAACTCCCACTGGCTCTACTGGGGGTCACACCATCTGTCTGAGATCCAAGCTGGACACCCTCAAATTGCAAGTGAAACAATGAGATGTTTGAATATTAAAAAACCCAAACAGCCTTGTTTCTCTAGGTTCATGGGTCATGTGATTCATTATTCTGTTGTATTCAGACAACTGACAGGAATTCTAGAAGAGAGTTGCAAATTCCAAATTTTAACACAAATAATTGTTTTGTCCATAATTCATGCAAGATGTGTACCATGCTCCTATCTACAATAAGGGATTAAAAACAGCTCCCTGTGACTTCAGTAACCAGTCACACAACATGAATAATAAAAAACAAATAGGGAGCAGTCAATGCAAACCATTCACAAACAACATATAGGGTGAAAATTATCTATCCAAAGTATCTGGCAAATATTCTGAATAGCAAATACATTTTATGAAATCAGGATGAGATTGTGAATGATTTGCTATCCAAAAGGGACAAAATTCATAACCAATATTATTTGAAACAAATAGTGCACCCAGCTCTAGTTAAAGTGATCTTTAGAACTTATGTTACCTCTGGAATCAGCTGACCAGGTTTCATCATCATCAAAATGGGCATCTCCTCCATAATTTGGTCCAGGAGGAAAAGCATGAGCCAGTAATCCAGAAGGTCCATCAAAGGGATAAAAGTCACCATGTTCTACAAAGCAACATTTAAAATACCGACAGCATTTACATCTAATTTTTAAACAGGTGAAAATATAATTAAATTGCCAAAAAGTAATCTTTCTCTGTTACCTTTAGTTCCAAAGGAAATCATGATATCAGCTGTGCCACTACGAATTCTAGTAAAGTTCAGTGGTGTCACTTCAGACCAAACCTTGAATGCCTTTTTGAATGCTCTGTCCACTTCAGCACGTGTCAGATCTCGAGTGTAATTCACAATTCTATCAATCAGATAAAATATCTTCAATTAACCTTTCTGCAGGACCAAAGAACTTTTCAATGTACCTCCATGAAAACCTACTTTTGACTGGGAGACAGCCATTTCTCAAAAGCTGGATTATTAATGTATAGTGCTCCAAAAATAAAAATGTACATTTCCATCCATCGGTATTATTCAGAAAGATAATGACCTAATAGTTTGGGATTTTTGTTTGTTTGTTTGTTTGTTGCCATTATTATATGCACTAGAGAAACCCCAGGAAACTAAAAGTATGTTCTTTATTAAGATATTTTGTATAGATAATATGGGACTTTATTCAGTATATTTTTTATAAGTATTTTGAAGAGATATGAAATATCTCATGCACCTGACCATTCATCAAATACATGATCAAGGGGACATTAAAGAGATACAGTGGTCATCATTAAAAACAATGTTTGTTAACAACTTACTACATAGCATTATCAGAGATACCACTTTTATTTCCATATTCAATACATAGGGAAAATAGCCCTCTCTCTTTCTCTCTTGTTTACCACTCTTTGGTTTCTGGCAAATAGTGACTTTTTAATGGCATCATAGTGTGATAACTGAGTTCATTAACAAAATTTAGGTAGGGCCTGATCCAAAGCCCACTAAAGTTAATGGTAAGACTCACATTGACTTCCATGAGCTATCGATCAGTGCCATATAGATTTTAAAACTGCAACATGAGATTTTTACAAAGTCTAGACTATCCTTTCTTCTTGCTGAGCTTGTCAACCTAATATACAATATAATGGCTGTTGAACAACTATATAGCAGGATAACTTGAAAATAAGAAACAATAACACTAAATATTATAATTTTACCTGTATGTTAAATTATTTTTTGACCATTTTAGTTTTCTAGGGAAAAAGTTGTATTCCCCCACATCAGGGACACCACATCTTGGCTGTTGCATCAGCTCGTATGTTTCTTCATCTAATATGCCAGTCACCTCCAGCCCAAAAAAAGACTGCATTTCTCGAAGTTTGGCTGCCACTGAGTTGGCATTCTTCTTCCTTATGCCAGCAGGACTGGAACGTAGGTTGTAATGTGTCTTTAGATAGCGCTAGGGAAAAAAATAAAATAATATTTCCAGTTTCCAAACATAAGAACAAAGGCAATCAAACAGCCAACCTTAATATGTGAAGATTGATTTTATACTGTACCTCTGCAAACTGGAGGTCTTCTGTTGTGAATTCATCACTGTCTTCATGGGGAATAGGCAGTGTCAAACAATATGACAAGCCCAGCAAAAAAAGGAAGGCAGCTGCAAGGCTTGGATGCATCATGCTGAATTCTTGGGTTCTGAAACTCTGATTTTTAGAGTGTAAATACCTTTACTTTTATAGACCTAAACTGGTGAATCACCTCTTGTGGACAAGTCAGAATGTCCTTGTCATTGCAAAGTAAACATGCTTACACAGCTGGTTTATTTCTTCATTCCAAGAAGTCCTGGTTTGGGCATCTGTGGTCCCACTAAGGGCTTAGAAACTAGATCTTTATATAAACATGCTCTCAGCATATTTACAGATGCTGTGGGAAGTATTGTGAAGAAGCAACTCAGCATTATTTCGTTACTTTGCAATAACTTACACTGACCTACTTTTTTCGCCTTTGATAGGATAATTACTTTCCTTTTATTTTGTCAGACAAAGCGACACTAAATGACAAGCTCTGAGAACAGATGGATTGTCTTAAAGTAAAATAATTGCATAATTTTAATGTCTATACTAATTCATTAGCACATCAATTGTTTAGCAAACTTACCATCTTGATTCATAAGACAACAACAATGTGGAGTATATTATTTTACTAACGTGTTCCTGTTTTGGGTTTCTTTATTCGTTTTAATTTTTAGTCTAAAACTGTAACAACAATTTTGTTGCTGGGATCGTGATAGTAGTGGGTCTCAGTACAGATCAGAATTATTTACAGACATATTTTCAGAAATGGATTTGGATCCCAGGTTTTGGCTACCAAGTTGAGATGTACCTGAAAACACAGCAACTGAAAACCAGTTGAAAATGCTGGCCTTAGAGAAGTATTTGATCAATGGCAAATATGAGCCTGTAAAATGGCCAGTTCATGGAATCTGACTTCCCTTAAAAACAATAAGATAATTTATGTGGGATACCGTCATAGGTCCACTAGGCACACCGTTACTACTGTCATGTGGGCTATGTAAAACCTTAAATAGGTAGATTCTGTTTGTATACAAAGCATGATAGAAGCATGTGACTACGATAATTTACAAAGCACAAGATGTAGTGAAACTGGTAATATGACAGCAGCGAATGCTACAGAATTTTTGAGTTTGAGGCTATTCCTTTTCTCCATAAAGTCAACTCAATCTCAGCTCATTCTGCGCTTTGGAAAATACAGACTGGCTACCATCACTGATTCTGTCCACGTCACACTTGCCTGTATGCCAGATCAAGGTTTTGTCATGTTGAAATTCCCCCGCCACCTTCATTTAGTCTGATCTTCCATCAGAGACTTTATACTACACAACATGTCTCAGCCTAATTCAGCCTGTTGATGAAACAGGATCCAGTGAAGCTAAATGGGTAAAAATTCAGCCAGTTGCCCAAATGACAAATAATGTTTTATCAAGAGATGACAAGTGCTAAATGTAGTCATAGCAATTAGAAATGGAAAACACCTATTAAATCATCTTGTCCATTCGCCTACAAATGCAGGATTTTCCCTTTCTAATATGCTGATGTGGACTCATAGACTCATAGACTCATAGACTTTAAGGTCAGAAGGGACCATTATGATCATCTGGTCTGACCCCCTGCATGCTGCAGGCCATAAAACCGTCCCTACCCCTTCCCTGGACTCTGCTGTTGAAGTCCCCAATCCTGTTTTAGGTGACTTCAAACGGCAGAAACCCTCCTGCTAGAGATCCCTGCCCCATGCTGCGGAGGAAGGCGAAAAACCTCCAGAGGCTCAGCCAATCTGCCCTGGAGGAAAATTCCTTCCCGACCCCAAATATGGCGATCAGTAAGACCCCGAGCATATAGGCAAGAGTCTCCAGCCTGACCCCTGTCAGCCATTATACAATTTACCTACCATTTCTTGGTTTTCCTTGACTACTATGTTTTACCATTAAACCATTCCCTCCATAAATTTATCTAACTTAATCTTAAAACCAGACAGGTCCGTCGCCCCCACCGTTTCCCTCGGAAGGCCGTTCCAATATTTCACCCCTCTGACGGTCAGAAACCTTCGTCTAATTTCAAGCCTGAACCTCCCCACGGCCAGTTTATATCCATTCGTTCTCGTATCCACATTAGTACTAAGCTGGAATAATTCTTCTCCCTCCCTCGTATTAATCCCTCTAATATAGTTAAAGATAGCAATCATATCCCCCCTCAGCCTTCGCTTTGTCAGACTAAACAACCCAAGCTCCTCTAGTCTCTTTTCATACGACAGGTTTTCCATTCCTCTGATCATCCTAGTGGCCCTTCTCTGCACCCGTTCCAGTTTAAGTTCATCTTTTTTAAACAAGGGAGACCAGAACTGCACACAGTACTCCAAATGAGGTCTCACCAGCGCCTTGTACAACGGAAGCAGGACCTCCTTATCCCTACTAGATATACCTCGCCTAATGCATCCCAAGACAGCATTGGCTTTTTTCACCGCCACGTCGCATTGTCGACTCATAGTCATCCTGCGGTCTACCAGGACCCCTAGGTCCTTCTCCTCTTCCGTTACTTCTAACCAATGCGTCCCCATCTTGTAACTAAAATTTTTATTAGTCATCCCCAAATGCATCACCTTACACTTTTTACTATTAAATTTCATCCTATTCCTGATACTCCAATTCACAAGCTCATTCAAGTCTCCCTGCAGGATATCCCTATCCTCCTCCGAATTTACAACGCCTCCCACCTTCGTATCATCCGCAAACTTTATCAGCCCACTCCTGCAATTGGTCCCGAGGTCAGTTATAAATAAATTAAATAAAATGGGTCCCAAAACCGAACCTAGCACTCCACTAGTAACCTCCCTCCAACCCGACAGTTCACCCTTTAATACGACCCGCTGCATTCTCCCCATTAACCAATTCCTTATCCACCTCTGGATTTTCATATCGATCCCCATGTTTTTCAGTTTAACCAATAATTCCTCATGGGGTACAGTATCAAACGCTTTACTGAAATCCAGGTATATTAGGTCCACCGCATTTCCCTTATCTAATAAATCCGTTACTTTCTCAAAGAAGGAGATCAGATTCGTTTGGCACGATCTGCCCTTTGTAAAACCATGTTGTAATTTATCGCAATTGCCACTAACCTCCAGGTCCTCAACTAGTTTCTCTTTCAGAATTTTCTCTAACACCTTGCACACTACAGATGTTAAACTAACAGGCCTGTAGTTACCCGGATCACTTTTTTTCCCTTTCTTGAAAATAGGAACCACATTAGCTATTCTCCAGTCTAACGGGACCACCCCCGAGTTTACAGATTCATTATATATTATTGCTAACGGGCCTGCTATTTCCCGCGCCAATTCCTTCAATATTCTCGGATGAAAATCGTCCGGTCCTCCCGACTTAGCCCCATTAAGGCATTCAAGTTTTGTTTCCACCTCGGATACGGTAATCCCCCATCCTGAATGCCCCTCTGTAGTGGTGCTAGTATCCCTAATACCTTCATTGGCCTCATTAAACACCGATGCAAAATATTCATTGAGATATTGCGCCATGCCTAGATTGTCTTTAATCTCCTCTCCGGCAATAGTCTTCAGCGGTCCCACTTCTTCTTTCTTTGCTTTCTTCCTATTTATGTGGCTGTAAAACCTCTTACTATTGCTTTTAATTCCCCTCGCTAGGTCCAACTCTACACGGCCTTTGGCCTTTCTCACTCTATCTCTACATTCTCTGACTTCGCTAAGGTAAGTTTCTTTACTAATCCCTCCCCTCTTCCACTCTTTGTACGCTTTCTGTTTCTTCCTAATCGCCCCTTTGAGTCGGTCGCTCATCCAGCTCGGTCTAAATCTCCTGCTTTGTAATCTTTTTCCCTTTTTTGGAATGCAGGCCTCCGACAGCTCATGAATCTTTAACTTGAAGTAATCCCAGGCTTCTTCTGCCTTTAGATCCATTAATACGTTTGCCCAATCCACTTCCCTTACCAGTCCCCTTAATTTGTTAAAATTGGCCTTTTTAAAATTATAAACCCTAGTCTTTGACTTAATTCTGTTACTCCTCCCATGTATTTTAAACCGAATTAGCTCATGATCACTGGAGCCCAAATTGTCCCCCACTACCACTTCCTCAACGAGGTCCTCACTACTTACCAGAATCAAATCTAAAATGGCCTCCCCCCTCGTCGGTTCAGCTACCACTTGATGAAGGAATTGATCAGCAAGCACATCTAGGAACATCTGAGCCCTATTATTACTACTAGCGTTTGTGCCCCAATCTATATCTGGGAAGTTAAAGTCCCCCATAATTACACAGTTTCTATTAGTAATTACTTCTCTAAACACATTAAATAGTTCCTTATCCATATCCTGGGTCGATCCCGGCGGTCTATAGCACACTCCAAGCACTATCCCCGGAGAGGCTCTAGTAGTCCTATTACCCAGTGTGAGTATTGCCCAGACGGACTCTGTGTTATCTAATCCATCAACTATTATTTCTTTACAGCTTATTTCACTATTGACATACAATGCCACCCCCCCACCTTTACCTTTATTCCGGTCTTTCCTAAACAGCGCATACCCCTCCATACCTGTGTTCCAGTCGTGACCGCCATTCCACCACGTTTCTGTTATTCCTACGATATCTGGTTTCAGCTCTTGGACCAAGAGCTCCAATTCCTCCATTTTATTACCTAGGCTTCTGGCATTGGTGTATAAACACCCTAATGTATGTCGTTTAGCCTGTCTCCCATTAGTAGCACTATAAGTTGCGGGCCTCCTTGCGTCCGTCCCCCCGTCCTTCCTATGTCCAATCTCATCTCCCCGGCTATGTCTCCTCTCATTTTACTCACCTTTTCCATACTGGAATCTGGCGTGGAGATTAACTGTGCATCTCCCAACCTTCTCCCCAAACTTCCTAGTTTAAAGCTCTTTTGATAAGATGAGCCAGCCTCCCTCCCAGAAGTCTATTTCCTTCCCTACTCAGGTGAAGCCCATCCCGCGAGAACAGGTGTCTGTCCCCGAAAGCCTCCCAGTGGCCATACATCCCAAAGCCCTCCTTATAGCACCACTCTCTTAGCCAACTATTTATTCTCACAATCCTATCAGCCCTTTGCTGCCCTTCCCTCGGATCGGGCAGAATCCCACTAAAGATAATCTGAGCCTCTATCTCCTTGAGCGTCTTCCCCAGCCTGGCATAATCTCCCTTGATTCTCTCTAACGAGAACCTAGCCGTGTCATTCGTTCCTACATGAAGGATTATCAAGGGGTTCTTACCTGCTCCTTTTAGGATCCTTTTCAACCGCAGGTCCACATCGCGTATCTTTGCCCCCGGTAGACAGCACACCCTTCTGTTCTCCGGGTCTGCCCTGGTCACAGGCCTGTCCAATCTCCTCAGTAAAGAGTCTCCAATTACATACACCTGCCTTCGCCTGGCAACAGTGCGATCTAGTAATCTAGTCTCTAGTCCCTCTAGTCCTGACCTGTGCCTGTTCCTATCTTCCCTTATGCCTTCCTGATTCCTCCCGGGGCCCAGAATTGGTGCTGTCTCCATCAACTCCTCCCCTCTCTCTCTCGGACTAGCCGCTCTTCTCTTCTTCCTCACTCTCCCACCTTCAGCCGCCACCTGCTGCCCCTCCACCTCGCTATCCAAACACTCGAACCTATTCCTGAGTTCTATTCCCCCCTCGCTGGCCCTTCTTTTCCTTGGCCTGCTTCTCACAGTCACATGCTTCCACCTCCCATGTTCTCCCCCTTCCATTCCCCTCTCACCGTCCTCTGCCTCTACCTGCACTGCAGGACACTCTCCTTCAGCCCCTCCTTGCCTGTCCTCCATCAGCTGCTCAAACCCCCGCCTAAACTCCACCAGGGTATCTACCTGCATCTCTAGCCCCTTAATCTTTTCCTCCAGTAACACTATCAGGCGACACTTCATACACACATACCTGTGTTCCAGCTCCCCTGCTAGGACCATATACATACCACAGCTTCCACATGCAGCCATCTGCATTCTGTCTGCTCCTGCTGCTTGGCTCATGCCTGCTGCACTCCCTGCCCACAGCACCTGTGGAAGCAGAGCACACACCAAACCCCGCCCTCCTACCTCCCCCTTTACCTCCCCCTGCAAACTCCCTCTCAAACTCCCCTGTTAGCCGCCCTGTTGGCTGCCTCCGGTGCCGCTGCTCGCAGCTGTGACACTGAAGCGAGACACATATGTCAGAGTATAGTTAAATGTGGAGGCCTCTGTTTTTTTAAACTATTAGGCAATGAGAAACACCTCCCTGGACTACCCAGCAGGGCTGTTCTAGTGTGGAATTTAGCTGGGCCCTGGATTCTACAAACCTTAGGATGGGTCTGAGGGCAATTCCCCTTCTACATGCCCAGGCCTGCCCTGGCAGGCAATCAGAGTCCCAACCCATTCCTCTCCTCCATGCTGGAGCTAGGAGAGATGAGCCATGAAGGCTTACTTCCTTACCATGCATGTTGTGTTCTGAGCCCATTGGGTTACAGAGACCTCACATCAGACCCTTTCTTAACACACCAACCACACTGGAGCTTGCCAACATTTGACAAATGTAATGTAAATCCCTAAACCAGATGTCCAAGATGCCAGATGGAAGGTGAAAAAATCCCGCAGTCATTTCTCAATTTTCCCATATGGGGAAAAAAAAATCCCTTTCAGACCCTCCATAAAAATCTGGTGATCAGTATAGTCCCCAGCAGCCCAAGAACTCCAGAAATAAAGGTGTGAAAGGGTGGTGCTGGAACAAAGCTAAAATGGCTACAAGCCAGCAGTGGGCAAAAACAACCTCTGCTTCTTTCCCCTGCCTCTGGAAGTGGGAGCCAGTCAGTCGGTCTGTCATGACCCCAGTCATCCAATTGCAGTGGGAACAGGTAGGAGAGGCTCAGGGCTCAGACTTAGTTAAAGCCAAACCCCTGTCCCAGGGAGGGAGGGGAGAAGGGAAATCAAGAGGAGCCAAATTCCCCTCCCTTTCTCTCTCTCCCCCTCCCATCACCCACAGGGGAAAGGAAGGCGAGGGGTGTCGGCATCCTCGCCACTCCATGGCTCTCTAGTAACACGCCCCAGTTAGCAGGTGAGTGTTCTCCAGTCCATCTTTAGATCCTTCCACATGCACTCAGATACAGTGGTGGTAGAAAGGTAAATTCTCATCTCTTCTTAAATTACAGTTCTACTCTGCGAAGGAACTTTGACATAATAGGATTGTGGGGTTTCACGTTCTTGTGTTTCATTCATTCCTTGTCAAACTCATTCAGTTTGCCAATAAAAAGATAATTTTTCTAACTGCAGCATCTGCAAATTCCCCCTGGGTTGTGACAATTACACTAATTTCTTTTCCTCTCATGCATCAACATCCGCAACAAGTAGCTATGTTCTTTTGCTTTGCTCATCCCCTCTCTCCTGCCCCTTCTCACCTGGCTGTGACTGGCAGCTCAGTTCTGGTGCTCTGCCCAGCCTCTACTCCTCACCCTACACTGATGAATCTCAGGTCATTGCTGCATTCCCACTCAGACCGCATATCATATAGCTGACAACTCAATGCACAGGCAAATCACAGGTAATTACATGGTAAATTCTGGCATATAATCTTTCTAATAATAGATCCAATAATGATTTATTCATCTCCTACTTCCTTCCCTCTAAAAAAAATGCACCCTGAGTCAGTCAATTCTCAATATTGCATTACTGACATATGTGGTATTGCTTTTAACCGGATTAAATGGTAGTGGCAGATCCTCAGTAAGTATTAATTGTCATAGCTCCACTGCCCTCAGAAGAGCTATGACAATTAACCCCACCTGAATATCTGCCTTGTCGTGTTTAAAATAACCTTCCAAAGTAACCCTTTACTAAATTCAATCCCAACTGTTGTTGTGAAGTTCTGAGCATCACTGCTGTGTGGAACAGCAGCAAATCTGAGTCCTAAGCAGTCTCAAAGATGTGTGTTAGTATCCAGGAATAATTTAAACTCCTGTGGGTTTAAGATTTAAACTCCTGTGAATCCCAGATGCGCTGAAATTAGCTTCCTCTAACTAAGGCAGCATGTAATAGAACAGCTAGTGTGTTTGTGCTCCACTGCCCACTACAGGCTGGAATTAGAAGTGACCCACTGTGTGTCTTAGGCTCTATGCTACTAATATCAACTCTTTTCTTACTCAGGTGGTAGGAGCAGTGCTTAATTTGTTATGAAAGAGTTGCTGGGGCTCAAGCAATTTTTTTACTTTCTTAAGTGACATGGCAAGCCTAGAGGTGCCAGGACTAGGAACTGCCAAACCTAGAGGTGCCAGGACTCAGCCCCCACAACCCCTGGCACAAATCAAGCACTGGGTAGGAGTCTGTGCTTTTGGAATAGAAGGCTACAATTTCTATGCTCATTGTCATAGTGAAGTTCTGAGTGGCCATGGTGTGCAACACAGTGACACTGGCAAATTCCTAGGTGGTCACAGAGTAGGGTGACAAGATAGCAAATGTAAAAAATTGGGACAGGAGGAGGGGGGTAAAAGGTGCCTGCATAAGACAAAGCCCCAAATATCAGGCCTCTCCCTATAAAATCAGGACATCCGATCACCCTATCATAGAGTTATTACAATAAGTATAGATTGGCTAAGTGATGATTAAAGGTGAGGATGGATAACCACTTACAAACATTTGAAGGTTATAAACATAGGAGGCAGAGTAATTATTTAGGGACAAATGGGCAACATTAAGAAAAGGGAATAGTGTTAGACTGTAGTATCATCCCCCCAAGGAAATGGTTTGAAGCCCTGAACTTTATTTAAGGTGAGACTAGTCAAAACACCAGTAAATATACTGCCAAGGACTGCCCTGCACTAGGAGGAGGATGGACCAGATAGTCAAAAAGTCCTCTTCCATCTCTAAGTTCTATGATTTAATGAGTGTTTTAAAGCTACTGTATTCAGGCTCCTGAGTACCTCAAAGTCCATAATGAAAGCACTCTTCTAAAGCCTCTGTTTGTAGTGTCTTTTATCCTGGGGCCCCATGGCCCAAAGACACAGACATTTTATTTGTAGAAAAAAATTACACTGGGAATGATCTTTTTTTCTAGGCAAACAACTTAACTTATTCAGATATGTATTAAAAGTATAAAGTTAAATATAGAAGGAAAAGGGGTAGCTTTTTGAACTTTAAATGTTAAAAGAAAATAGAAAAACAATCCACCCAACAGAAGATTCTGCATAATAAATGTTGGTCCTTTTCTATTTAAAGGCGATGTCCACAAATGAAAAGAAACTCCACTAGTTTGTTTGCTGGTGGGTAGAAAGACCTATACCAAAGAAAAAGGATAGGCTGAAAGGTTGTTTGAGTACATAATTATTTTATCACAAACACTACAGAAAAATTTCTCAAAACATTAAAATAGAAGTTGATTCATGAAAGATCATTTATAAAAGCCACCTTATGTGCAGGCGATGGGCTGAATCCTACATTCCACACACACCCAGTTGTTTTCATTAGGGAGTTTTGGACATACAAGGAATGCAAGCACGGATTGTATTACTATAATTATTTCTATTACACTTGTGGCTCAAGGCCCCAAGAGAGATGCAGGCCCCTTTTGCTAGACACTAATGGGAAAACACTATCTAAATGAAAAAGGCAGACAAGGGATAGGAGGAACTGGAAGTGAGAATAGAGAGATCACATGACTTAAGCTGAGAGAGAAATTCCATGGCAGAGCTGGGAATTGAACCCAGCTCTCCTGAGTCCCAGGCCAGTTCCTTAACCTGAAACAGCAGTAAAGCATGTTGTTATTAGCTGATGTTTCCAACTGGCAATTATCTGCAACGATACCAAAGCGGTCTGACAATGTCCAATGGTCTGAAGTATGAAATACTATCCACACAGGTTCAGCTGATAACAGATGGCACCACTATTAATGTTAAAAACATCCTGTGCAGAGGATTGTGAAATAAAGCTTAAGCTGGGTACTGAGTGTGTCATAGGCCTTGTGCTGGTCCTTTGCACATAGGTAAATTTTACCCAGTACAAACACGCCAGCACAAACTGTTACAGAGACAAAGACCTGTCAGGAATGGTCTAGTTTTACTTAGACCTGCCTTGAGTGCAGGGGACTGGACTAGATGACTAGATGACCTTCCAGTCCTACACGTCTGTGATTCTATGATTTTGCAAGTGTGCAAGTCTGCCAAATTGCTGAACAATATGCTAACAACCAATATGCTAACAACAATTTCTGCAATTCTCGTATTTTGGGGTCATGTGTAAAGTAAGTGAAATTGATGGTCATTTTCTAGGGAGCTGAGAGGTAGGAGTTTTCACAAAGAATTTTTTTTCCCCCCAGAAAGACATAGACAGAGAGGAAGAGAGGTGGTGGGATTGATTAACCCCGAACAAGCACTGAAGTGCTAATCATTCAAAAACAAAGACTGTGCCAAGAAAATGGTTTCAAAACAAAATAAACAAATGAAAATAATTGAAGCTGTGTCATATTTTGATTTATTCCAAACCTTCAGTGCCCAAAATAGCATTAGAAGGCATTTTTTTTCTGTGACCCTAAGCTGGCAAACAGTGAACTTTAAAAAAACAAATAGTGAATAGGCCTCTTTGTCAATCTCTGCTATAGCAAGTTAACTTTAAAATAGAAACATCTCTAATACTTAGGGCTAGCTCACTATATTCAGTAACACTTTGCTTCTTAACATCCCTGTGCGATAGGAAAGTATTAAAAGACCTATTTTACAGCTGAATAAAGTAAGAACTGGAGCAGTTAAGTAGCCTGCCCAAGGTCACACATAAGGGCCGTGCTCCTGCAACTATACAGGCAGACAGCTGCATCTGTAACATTTTAATGGGGCTCCACCCACTTCTGGGAATCCAGTTGCAGCACCATGGCCAAGGAAAGTTGGGAATAGAACCAAGGACTCTTGGATTCTAGTGTCCTGGTCTAAGCACTGCATCCTCATTTCACATACCAACAGTTGCCAGGGGTATCTAATAGAGCTGGTTAGGAAATGGTTTTCCTGTCCCTGGAAAACATTTGAGATTTCGAAAAATGTTCCCATCATGAATCAGGACAAAAATTTTTGCACATTGACAAACCATAAACATTTCAGTTTGGATCAATCAAAATGCTTTGTTTTGATCATTTTTGGCCATTTTTTATTTTATACAAGTTATTTTTTTTACTATAATTAATTCCCAGTTCAACACAAGAAGTTGTTTTGAGCTGGGACACCAGAATTTTTCATTCTGAAAATGTCAAAACAGGCTGATTCAACAATTTTGAAACTTTTTTTAAAAAAAATTTGAGTTGAGAAATTCATCAGAACTGACTGTTTTGGTTTAGACAATTTGACTTAAAAAAAAAAACAAAAAACAGGAAAACAGTTCATCAAAAAATTCCTGTCCCATCCTAGTATCTGAGCTACTATCGTTCTTATTTTGCTTCAGCAGTGAAGGTATTGTGCTAGCTATGTGGTATCTCTTGGCAATTGTTGACTTTTTAATGGCAATCACAGTACATACATGTAGACTTTGTCATTAAGAACTAGAACCCATAGGACTAGTAGTTTGACATGTTCAACTGACTCACTTGTCGTGCCTACTGACTGAGATGTGGGTTAACAGCACAATATGCAGTTTGTACTCAAAGTATGAAGAACACGCTTATGGCAGATGCTATATTCAAATTGCTTTGATCCATGGAAGAAACAGATGGAACCTACAAGAAAAGAAAATCAGTTTAAGAATCATCGCAGCCATCATGTTACTTATTCTTTAAGAAGGTAGAAATATTGTTTTATTTCATTCCAGTAGGTTTATCAGTTTACTAGTTTGAACAATGTAGCTACAAAATATCCAATGATCTCTCTGGCTGTCACAATATTGGAAAACAACCATCTTGTAGTCCAGCCAACCTCAGCTCACCCTTCTTCGAAATGGGAAGGAATTGGTTTGATTTATAGTATTTTTAAAAAAAAAAGGAAAACAAAAAGCCAGAGGATACAGTAATAGTGCAAAACTTAATTTTCTGTATTGTTTTTGAGATTTCTAACACATTACATTTCTATTTTAAAGAATTATAATATTTACATTAATACAAAAATCTATTTCAACAGTATGTTGGTAGCAGTAGGCCTCTTTTACATAATTACATAATTAGATCTTGTTATGTTTTAATGCACTAATTTCTGTATGTCAGTCTATGGGCACATCCAATCATTATTGCAAAGCATTTTTACAAGCATGAAAATTTACCATTTTCTTGGTATGCTGCATCAATTTTATTTTCAATTCCTGGGAAATCTTTCTCTATTAGTTTTGGATAACCATTTTCCATACAATGGCGTTGTTCATCCTAGCTGTAATAAAAATAAACAGGAAAAACAAATTAAAACAGATTATCTAATTGATGGTGATTCAACAGTTCTTTTAAGCTGAGACAGCATAGGGTGGAGACATATTAGTGGGAAGGAAGGGAAAACATTGCACATCTGATGCCTGTGCTGTATCTGTTCTGTGGATAAATTGAGGACTTTGATCTCCAAATCTATGTATTCTACACCTTCCACAAACTCTAAAATAGAGATATTAAATATAGAGCCAGCACTAACCTTGCTGAACTCAAATATTTGGATTGAATTGACAACACAAGCGGGTCACCCAACTTCTTTATCTCCCACCAATACTATGCCTCCAGTACTTGTCTTCTACGAAAAACTTGGTCTTTCCAGTCTTTGTATCATGAAATGCAGCATCTACCTTCTGGAGGGTTCTTGGAAATCCAAGTTCATAAAGTTTCTTGGGGTAGCCCTCAAGTATGATATGTCCTTTTAGAGCCCAAAATTTCTTTCCTGCATGAAGTATTGATGGAAGGAAAAACACTGTATAAATTTAGTGATACCAAATCAATAGGGGAATTTTCAAAAAAGCAGAGGTGAGCATCGAGAGCAACCCCTACACTTTTCCATCACATCTAAGTTTTTATATCACACATACTATTGCAGAATCTGAGCAACTGAGAGAAGCCTGCCAGGGTGTCACATGATTCTGTCCTTTTTCAAACCAACCTCAGGCACTATGGCCATGAACTCCTCTTGATGGGATGCATTAGATGGTACCAAGGATTCAAGTGGTCTTTGTAAAAATATAAATTCATCTATTTTAATATGAAGAAATTGCCAAAAATAGATTAAGGACACAATCTTGTGGGATCTTGTCCTTAGTCTACTTTTGGAAACTTCTTTGTATTAAAAGAGGTGAGCTTGCACTTGTCTAAATTTAAGCCAGTGGGTAGTGCCACTGGCACTACGTACATGCATAAGTGTTTGCAGGATTGTGGTCTTAATTAGGACAGCGGTTTATTCAGGGTAATAGAATTCCTCTACCCCTACCCTCTGCTCCCATAGTCTCAGAGGTGGGAAGCCTTTGTCTGGACCAGCAGAAGAAAGAAAACCCTTGGCCCTTTTAAGGATTGCACCCTCCTTTTTTCCTCCTCTCTTTGTGGGCACTCACCACTACTTGTGGGTTTGAGGGGTGGAGTAAGGAGGTGCTGAGTCTAATTGGTTGGACAGAAGGGTGCAGAGAAACCTATGGCTCCTGCACACGGAAGAGGAGGGTTTATAAGCCCTTCCCACTGCCTCAGGGTGCCATTCTGTGCTGGGAAGAAATGCTCCTGTGTCCCTCATGTCTGTTAGGATTGGAGATTTGGGCTTTGCTATGGGTATTCTGCTAGTCACCTTTTCAGGGCTGGGAAGGAATTTTTCCCACACTTTCAGATTAGCCTAGGCAATGTGGGTTTTCTCACCTTCCTCTCAGCAGCACAGGAACAGACATGGTGAGCAGGGTAAGGTTGTAAAATTCATTTGTTGCAACTTAGCAGGTGCCCAGTGCAGATGCTTGTTCAGTAGTAAGCCTGATTCCCTGATAAACCAGAATTGGAAGTGGATTAGGAAAAGGCATCTCCTAAAGAAGGTGGGGGATGGGTTTGGGCCTCGTAATGTCAGATACAGCAAGAAGACAAACCCCTTCCCTCCCCACTATCTTTGTATGAGGATGTTGGGGTGCCAGTGGTTTTGTGGGACCAGATTAACTGTGTGGAGGGGGAGGAAGCTGATGACAGCCCTCCCCCAGGTGGTACAGATGACAGAAGGAAGGATAACCTGCACTGGATGAGTTGTTGCTGGGTAGTTCCCAGGTGTATAACATAATAAAGTTGTGGTCTAATTCCTGGTGTCTTGTCCTTCATTCTTTGCAGAGCCAAAACCTGCCATTGACTTCAATGGGAGTTGTGAGGTGCACAAGTAATTCAGGATAATGTCAAAAGATTCTACTGAATCACACTAACATTGAAAATTAAGGCTATCATCAGTGCAGAGTGAAGACAACAAGCTGTTCTTAAAAAAAAAATAAGCTGGAAAAAAGTAGCTGTTGAAGTGAGGGCTGTAAATGTTTGTTTTCAGGAATTTTGAGAAACAAAAACAATATTTTGTTAAAGCATTTACATAAAGGAAAAAGAATGGTTCAAGCCTGGTTTTTGTTTGCCAACCACAGTTATGTTGTATGTTCAGCTGCTATTTTGAAAAGAAACTTTCAACTCCATTGTAAAATCTCTTCAGACAAACATTTTAGGAAGAAAGAAATAGAAATTCTCACAGAACATCTGGTGCATTAAGTTTTCAATGGAAAAATTACAAGCAAGTAGTAAACTTACCATTTAGGATTTTAATTACTGGTAAATTATTGCCCAAATGAGGATTTAAGAAAACTCCTAATGCTGCCTGTAGATTGAATGTTTTCAGCCTGCAGAGATGATCTTTATCACAGATGGCATACAAATAATTATTTGATATTTCTCTTTCACAGTGAGGAACTGTGTTGAATGTTTATTTACTTTTTCAAAAGTTCAGTCCTTCACATCTTGAAAATAAGTTATTGATCATTTGTATATAAATTACATAGCTAATTTTCCAAGTCAAGAAGGTCTATACACATCTAAGCAGAGACCCAAGCATTGGACAAATCATTCATATGATTATTTGTTGTTTTTTATGTGGCACCTAACCTTCAGTCATGGAGCACTGTGCTAGGAACTGTACAAATATTTAACAAAGAGACAGTCTCTGCTCTGAATGGCCACATTTACACTTTGGATGGTTACATGAATGCAATATAAGAAGTAAAATAAAATAGAATTCTAGTCTGAAGGCAATGGAAAAGTTACTTACCTCTAAACATCAACACAAGATCTTGCCCGGGCATTCATAAGCTTCATCAATCTGGTTTGGAAGATCTGGCCAAACTGAATTAATAACAGTTGCATTTTCTCCTGTCATCTGAGAGGTTTGATGCCAGAAAAATCTAATTTAAAAAGCAAAAATATATACTTATATCGATATTCGTTTATTTATGTAAATGATCTTCAGATTAAAGAGGGAAAAGATAGCGGAAGACATATGCAGAGAATGCAAAAGAGCTTGATACTAACATGACGCCAGGGATAGGTTAAGAGTAAGGAATGTCCTGTGGAATGACAATAACTAGCACTGTGAGAACATTTCCAAGTTCTCTTCATGAAGGGTTTGTGACTATTTTGTGACCATTCATGAACTAGTCTGAATGGGTTTGTTGGCTCTGAAGCTTATAAAGTTTGGGTATGAATGAACCCAGTTTTCCCAGGCTTGAATGTCATTGTAAGCCAAGGTTCAATGGGTTCTTGCATGTTCACACTGGGTTTGATGGTTCATCCTGAACCAGAAGCAGGAATGGTGGCCACACTGAGAGAATGTCATGTGACCTCCTCATGTGACTTCTCCTAGTAAACAAAGTTCAAACTCAAAATTCATTGATGAACAACAGCCCAAGTGTGTCAGTAGCTCTCCAGTTGGGGCCAAATTTGGCACCTAGTTTTTGGTGAACAATTCATGAAAAGTAAAAGGTTCGGATTTACAAATGCGGGTCAAATTTCAACTAATGCTGATTCTGAATAGGTCAATCTGATTAAGGCCTCTAGGTGTTACCATTGTACAAATAAATAACTAAATAATGATTCAAGCATTTTGCACAGGGCCACTTTAATCTAATACTATAAAGCACCATACACACCGACAGGATAGTGCTAGTGCAGTTAATGGATTCTGCTATATGTAAATAAAAGTTATAAAAAGGTACATTTCCTTCATTCTTCCTTCCCTCTCTTCTTTTACACTCAACACAAAAATAGGTGCAGGATGCCTTCCACATCGTCTTCAGGAAGAACAAAGTCCCTAGTTCCAGTGTAGGTGTAAATAGGGTACATTAGAGCTTCGGGATTGCTGGAGTGGTCTAGTCCCAAAACATGGCCAATCTCATGGGCAGCAACTGTAAACAGATTAAAGGCTGCAAGACAGCAAAGCCAAATCAGAATTAGTCAAAGCAATTCAGTTTACAATCTATACTACAAAAGTGCTGGGAGGGTCACTGCCTTTCACTGAATTAGATGTGCTCCCGTCAAAGCACACATACACCTATGCTGAAACACTCCTTCTTTCATAATGGACCCATGAACAAAAACTCTCCTTTTAATTGGCACATAAATGACCTCCACACTCCTCTGTGCTCCTAGATGGGCTGTCTCCAAGATTCCCTGTCAGGGGGTCCTGGCAGCTTCCTCACTTTCTCCTTATTGGGATATTTATGCTGCTCTTTTTTTTCCTTTCTTATGCTGTTTCTCCAGGAGAACCAGGCAGCACCGGTGCAGTGCACATCAGAACACTCAATTAACAGATCCAACAGAACATAAGAATGACCATACTGGGTCAGATCAAAGTTCCATCTAGCCCAGTATCCAGTCTTACGACAGTGACTAAAGCCAGGTGCCCCAGAGGGAATGAACAGAACAGGTAATCATCAAGTGATCCATCCCCTGTTGCTCATTCCCACCATCTGGCAAACAGAGGCTAGGGACTCCATCCCTGCCCATCCTGGCTAATTGTCATTGATGGACCTATCCTCCATTGTTAGAGTCTTGGCCTTCAGAACATCCTCTGGCAAAGATTCCACAGGTTGACTGTGCATTGTGTGAAGAAATACTTCCTTTTGTTTGTTTTAAACCTGCTGCCTATTAACTTCATTTGGTGAGCCCTAGTTCTTGTGTTATGAGAAGGAATAAATAACACTTCCTTATTTACTTTCTCTACACCAGTCATGATTTTATAGACCTTTATCATATCACCCCCAGTTGTCTCTTATCCAAGCTGAAAAGTCCCAGTCTTATTAATCTCTCCTCATATGGAAGCCATTCCATACCCCTAATCATTTTTGTTGCCCTTTTCTGAACCTTTTTCCAATTCCAATATATCTTTTTTGAGATAGGGTGACCAGATTGTTGCTCAGTTTGTCAACATCCAGGCACCTGATACTTCCATTAAAGGGCCCAGGCTCACAAAGTGTTAATCAACCTCTATCCCCACTGATTCATTGAGGGCACACGACACATTAAAGGCAGCCATTAGCACATCACAATGCAGGGCCCAAGTCACTGAAAGTTGCAAGATTTGGCCAACAGAGTTTGGCTAGGTCTATACTACCCGCCTGAATCGGCGGGTAGAAATCGACCTCTCGGGGATCGATTTATCGCGTCCCATCGGGACGCGACAATCGATCCCCGAATTGGCGCTCTTACTCCACCAGCGGAGGTGGGAGTAAGCGCCGCTGACAGAAAGCCGCAGAAGTCGATTTTACCGCTGTCCTCACAACGGGGTAAGTCGGCTGCGATAGGTCGAATTCAGCTACGCTATTCACGTAGCTGAATTTGCGTATCTTAAATCGACTCCCCCCTGTAGTGTAGATGTACCCTTTGTAAAGTGCTTTAAAACAGAAAATGCTATAAAATGTAAAATGTTATTACTAGATCGCACAATGGGGCCCCAATTCTGACTGGAGCCTCTGGTTGTTATTGTATTATAAATAATAATATTGAATAGTTATTACCACCTCTGGTATCATTAGTCCAGGTTTCATCGTTATCAAAATGGATATCGCCTCCAAAGTTTTCTCTGGGTGAGAAAGCATGAGCCAGTTGATTGAAAGGTCCATCAAAAGGGAAAAAGTCACCATGCTCTATAAAGCAAACAGAATGCCAAATGCCCCATAAAACAGCTGATGAGATTAATGCAATAGGCCAAGTTCTAACCTGACATGTAACCAGGTCAAACCACTCTGGAGTGGTGCAGGGTCTAAATCAAAGCAGAATGTAGCCCATAGAATTTTAAAACACTAATAGCAACATCCCACAGTCACCTTTTGTTCCAAAAGAGATCATGATGTCAGCAGTGCCAAAGGAGAGTCTGAAGAAGTTAAGAGGAGTCACGTCAGTCCAGATTTTGAATGCCTCCTGGATTGCTTGGTCCACCTCTTCCTGGGTCAGATCAGGAGTGTATTTCACAATTCTGTTCATTAGCACATACATGGATTAGAAAACCTTTCTGTCTACTTATGGCAGAATATTTGAAATGAGTGAGATGCATGGCCTCACAATTTTTCTGATGCTTGTCCTAAAGTGTAAAATATAATGTCCTGAATAAAGGTCATACTGCAAGGAATGTTTACAAGTACAATAAAACCTTTGTTGTCTCTTTGTTTTGCTTCATAGCAAAATTATTTATTAAATGTGTTCAAGGCTGATGAAGAAAGTACTGACTATTAAAAACAGCTGTGATATCATTTAACAACAAGACTATTAAAATTCCAGACATAGATAAATGTTAGAAATAGAGCTTGTTGTAGAAAAAAATTGAGGGAACAGGGAGAGGGAAGATTTGAAAAAAAAAAAGGTGAAAGTAAGCCGGTACTGTACGGCGTACCGGCAAGAGCTGGTTCACCGTGCTGGACTGGACCGGCTTCTCTGGGGGTGATTTAAAGGGCCCAGGGCTCCAGCCACTGCGGGGAGCCCCGGGCCCTTCAAATCACCGCCGGATCTCCGGCAGCCGGGCTCGGGCGGGGATTTAAAGGGCCCGGAGCTCCGGCCCCTGCAGTGGCCAGAGCACCGGCCCTTTAAATCCCCGTCTGATCCCTGCCGCCCTGGGTAGCGGCGGCCAGAGCCCCGGGCCCTCTAATTCGCCCTGAGCCCCGGAGCTCCCAGCCGCCTCTGCAGCTGGTAGATCCGGGGTAATTTAAAGGCCCCGGGGCTCCCAGCCACAGCCGAAGCCCCAGGGCTTTTAAATCTTTAAAGGCCACGCCTCTTCCTGTTGAGTCCATGCCCCCGCTCAGAACTCCGGCGTACCGGTAAGTCCATTAAGTTACTTTCACCCCTGATGAAAACCAAACCTTTTAGTTTTATTAAAGATTTTTAACAAAAAAACAAAGAATTTAAGGAAAATGAAGAGTTTCTGTGAAAATTTTGTTGCTCCAAAATAGCTATAAATAAAAAATTTCCGAATGAAAAGTGTTGAACAGTTCCAGTTAGACACCATAAAATACATCTATTTCCCTCTCCTCCTGCCCTGGAGGAAAATGTGTTGTGTCTATGCAATAAATTAGTCCACACTGCTTTCCAGTGACAGAAGGCCCAATTCTGCTATCCTTGCTCAAAGTAAGTAGAACCTTACTCTGTGAGTAGGCCAAATAATGTACATCACATGCAATTATTTGACAACCTTAATGGGATGATCTTTAAGCTCCCCCCACCTTTTTAAAATTAAAGTAAGTTCTGCTCAGTAAATACAATACCTATGTATCAAAGACAATGTTAGCAATCTGAATATTACAAAGTCAACTTTGACATTTTCAACCCAAAGAAGCCCAAACTGAATTAATCTGGCAACATTTACCATCTAAAAATGATTCCCCCATCTCTAAAGTTTGCCCAACTTCATCACCTTAACCAAAACCTATTAAACATTTTTGTGCTGGGACTCTGCCAATAATTTTAATATATGTATGTACGGCACCTAGCATAATGGGGCCCTGAACTCACTTGGCACCTTTTGGAGCTACCATAATACAATAAATAATACTAATGCATAATGTAACCTGAGATCAGTGAACTTCAAAGGGACTCTTGCATGTAGTGAACAAACAGGAATGAGTTTCCATTGCAGATAAGTAAAAACCATGATACTGGTACAAATGGTCTGTATCACATTCTTTTACAAAAAGTCAAAGCCTGTTGTTTAAAAGTTAAAAATAGTGTAATCTCTCTTTTTCCTTCAGGGCTCTGTCTCATGGAAGGTAACTTTTTTTCTACAGAACCGGTGTAACACAAGCAGTGAGTGACAATTGTAAGCACACACAGCGTACCTCATTCTAAACTGGAAAGACCACCTCTACGGTAAAATGATATTAAAGTGCCAGTTCTTCTTTGGTCTCTCTACTGACTGACCCAGGAAGCCGTTTAGAGTTACACTGAGGTGTGTATTTAGATGAGGACTGACACCACCCACTAATTTCACACAGGACCACTGAACATCTCTGACACCGATCGTTAATTTTAATGACACACCCTGCCCGGATCCCACAAAGGATTTTTTGTGGGCGCAGGGATCTGTACAGGAGAAAAGACAGGTAGTGCAGATTAAATAATTAGAGCTTTAAAAAGCTGGACTTGATCATGCTTTTGTGAATAAAAGCATCTAGTTTAGTTTGCTATTATTTATTGGAATCGGGTTATTTGTTACTTCCCAGGATCCACCAAAATGCTCATGAACTCCAAGAGTTCCATGACTTCTGGCACAAATGATTATCCATAATGGAAGTGCACTATTTGTCAGCCATTGTTCACTACTCTTTATTCCCCCATTTATAATATACCAGTCATCCAATAAGGGATGAGAAACAAAACCATATGATTGAAGTGATCAGCCCTATACTTCAAACAGTAAAACACTGCAGTAAACAGCTTCTGAAAGATACATGGGCCTCAGTACAGGAAAGACTTAGGCATGTATGCACAATGAGTAGTTCTATTGGAAACAGTGGATCTTAGTTTGAAAAGTATTCCTTCAAACTATTTTGTGACACACTGAAACATTTTTAAGAATATCTAGCAAGGTTTGCAAATGATTCACCTTGATCACCTTGATCCATCGGTCTTTCAGCCCTCATTTAGATTGTGTCAATTACAACATATCTTCCATTCTTCTCTTATCTTGGCCTTCCTTCTCTATGTGTGGCCATGCCTCTTCATGATAAAATCTTCCCATCTCTTTGGAGGTCATCCGAGTGGTCATTTCAGTTCCTGTGAGTACCACTTGTTAACAGCTGCAGTCCATCGACTGTCAGTGTGCCTAGCTATATGCCCGGTCCATCGCATTTTATTGTACCCGCTTTCAACAACGACATCCTGCACTCCACTCTGTAGTCTGATCACTTCTTTGGGGACTCCGTCATGGATTGAAATCCTCAGAATTCTTTTTTCCATCGCACTCTCTGGGACAGACAGGTGTTGCTCCTCTATCTTCGTCAGCGCCCAGGTTTCGCTGCCATACAACATTGCCAGCAGTACTGTTGAGTTGAAGAGGTTGGCGCGTGTTGCCTTGTTGGTTTTTCCTTTGAGGACAACCTTGATAGAACTGAATGAACACCAACCTGCTTTCTTTCTTTGCGAGAGTTCACCTTCCTAATCATGGAGCATGTTAATTTCTTGGCCCGAATAGACATATTGCTCAACTTCTTCTATTTGTTCTCCCTTGACTATTATTTGCGCTTTTGGAAAGGCAACAGACCACATAAATTTTGTTTTAGAGCAGTTCATTTTCAGTCTGACTTGGCTGATTTTTGGGTCGAGTTCTCAAAGTATTTTCTGTAGTTTGGTAGTTTTTTCGATGATCAACACGATATTGTCCATGAATCTGAGGTGGTTTAACTGCTCTCCGCTGATACTGATTCCACCCTTCCAGTTCATCTGCCTCATTACCATTTCGAGGCAGGCTGTGAAGAGTTTTGGTGAAACTGTGTCTCCTTGCTTCACGCCTTTTTTGACTCGGATGCAAAGAGGAGTGTCGAACAGAGTTATATCCATAGTGCAGTGAGAGTTTCCTTCCTTTAGTAGTTTGATGTAGTTTGTAGCATCACTCTCCAAAAAAGGGGCTGAATTTGTAAAGAATGGTATTTGTAATAGTTTGACCAGATCTAGTCTATGTAATAGAGATGAAACCAAACTGCAACATTTGGATCTGTATCCTAGTTTCAAATCTCCAGAGTTTCTGGGGATCTGCGATTGAGATCATTATAGACATAGAGGTCAGCCCTGAAATTAAGATCTAGATTTAAATTCAGATGCTATCCTTCCCCCACCCCCAATATTTGAAGGTGTTCAAGGTCAGTGGGGTTTGGTGTGGGCCAATTGCTTGTCCAAATGGTAGCAAATTCATAATTTTAGGGATAAAGATTTAAAAAGCATGTAAGTCTCATTTTAGGAGCCAAAGTCTCAGGGCTGGTCTACACTGGGGGGGGGGGGGGTGTCGATGTAAGATACTCAACTTCAGCTACGGGAATAGTGTAGCTGAAGTCGACAAATCTTATTTCGACTTACCTTGGGTCCTCCCGGAGCGGAATCAACGTCCACGGCTCCCCCGTCGACTCCACTACTGCCACTCGCCCTGGCGGAGTTCCAGAGTTGACGGGAGCGCGTTCGGGGATTGATATATCGCGTCTAGATGAGACGCGATATATCGATCCCCAATCGATCGATTACTACCTGTCGATTCGGCAGGTAGTCTGGACGTACTCTTAGGTGCCTAAGTGCCTAGGGGGCAGATTTTCAAATGTGTTTAGGTGCCTACAGATCCAGAATGGCACCCAGCAGGATTTACAAAAGCACCTGAGCAGGTTAGGGGCCTAACTCACATTGGAATCTATGAGAGTTAGTCACATAACTTGTTCCGATGCTTTTGTAAATACCATTAGAAGCCTATCTGCATCTTTAGGCGCTGTAAATATCTTTAAAACTCTGGCCCTAAGTCACTGTTGAAAATGGGACTTATGTTCCTATGTTACTTAGACACACTTGAAAACATTGCCTTAGAAGACTAGATGTCTGACAGAGACAGCACCACTTTAAAAAAAACAGATTGCTATTCAAATTATTATACATAATAACCTGAGCAGGAAAGGAAGAACAGAACACCAAGAATGCAGCTTTCTCCATGCAGTTTCCAAACACAAGGGTTGTTTTACCTTGTTGGGCAATTCTAACTACAGTGTGTCATCATTATCTCTGGCAGGAAAAGAATAAATAACAGGAAGAAGTGATAAATTTCATGTTCAAAGCTGAGACTCCAAAAAAACCATATGTGACAAAGTAAACTGTCAATGACTCAATTTACAGGATATATGGTTCAGTGGCCACCAGTTAAGCAACCTGCAAGTGTTTGTTGCTTTCTTAGAAATGTTGTTAGTAATAAAACAGTGGGGAAAAAATACTAGTACTTAGCACTTATAGAAGGTCTTACAGCTTCAAAGGGCTTTACAAGCATTAAGTAATCTTCAGACAGCCCAGTCAGCTAATTAAGTGATTATTATTATAGAGAAAAATGTAAAATTTGGAAACCTGAGGTAGTGAGATTAAGGCCCAAAATTTCAAAAGTGGCCTTTATTTTGGGTGCATTAATTTATGGCTGTCCAGCTTTACACATGTCGGGTCTGATTCTCAGAGAAGCTAACCACCCCCAACTCCCTTTGAAGTCATTGCGTGGTTTGGGTGCTGATGCTTTTGTAAATACCATTAGGAGCCCATTTGCATTTTAAGCACCATAAATATCTTTAAAACTCTGGTCTGAAATCAGGCCCCAAAACTGAGCCACCCAAAATTACAGAGCGCTTTTGAAAATGTGAGCCTAAATGACTTGATCAGGGCCTCAGAGAAAGTTAGCTGAAAGCTCAGGGACAAGAACTGGCTCAGTGACTATGGTGGCAAGCTTGCAATCCCAAACAGCTGGCAATTGTCTTCCCTGTTTATAACTAGGCTTGGCAGAATTTTTATTGTTTTATGATTTTCATGGACAATATCAAAATTAATTTTTTATTGATTTAAATTTTTACAATTGTGGAAAATTATGCGGGGGCAGACAATTATTTAATGACAGTAGCCGTTCAGATTCAGTAAGTTACAGCTTTAGAACCATTAAAACACAAATTGTCAGCATCACAGATCAAAATATACAAGGTAATTATCCTTAAATAAAACTCTAAGACATTCTCAAGGAGCATTTTTTCTTACTTTGTCTATTTGTAAATTTCAGTTATTGTTAATTAAAATATTTTTTCATCTGTTTGTGTGTGTGTGGTGAAATTGACGTTTATTGACATTTACTGATAAAAATCTAATCCTTCCAAGCCTATTTATAATATTTCTAAAACAAATTAGGGCAAAATGTTCTTTGCAGTCCAATCCCCCAGCCAATACATCTAACAAAGTAATGTCTACTAGCACTGGTCTTCCACACCAAATCACTATCTGATCTCTCCTTGCCACCTGCCTAGTTCCAACCAGATGTCCCCATGATGGCGACCCAATACAGAAAAGAAAAAATGTGTAGGTTCCTTCCTCTTGAACCACAAGCAATGCACAGTAGTGATCAATATGCTTAGAAACAGGAATATGAAGAGGGAGAAAAGTTCCAGGTGATTAAATGACTATCTAATGCTATCTGCAAAATGCTACTTGTAAGAAGCTGAACATTTGATAGTGACTTGGATCTAGTGTTTCAGTTGGGCCCATCTCTAATTCTTTCATTAGGGGATTCAGAGCTACAAGTCAGTACCAAGTCAATAAAAGTAACAAACTGCCTGTGAGACCCCAAACAAGCATTTGTGTTGCATGCAGCTTATGTGCACAGTTGTACAGGATTAATTAATTTTATGCTTACTATGATTGAAGTGAACTAAATCTAATCTCTTATGAACTGATAAGATTCAGTACAAGGCCCTGTGAGTCATATGAATACTGTGAGTCAAGCTCTGGTCTCAAACTCAAACAATACTTGTGGTTTATTAAAGAATGGGAAGACAAATGATGTGGGGAACTTCCTTGTCCTGTTCTCTGGAAAAAGACAGAGGAAGGTGTTGCATACCTTTCACAAACATTTTAAAGCTGGTATTTTTCAGTGAATCACCATTTCCACAGCTAGTAATAAATAATAGCCCAAAAGCACAAAAACAAACTGTTGGCGTGCAAAATGGTTTCATGTTAAACAAGGGCCAAACTTCATTGCAGAAAGTGAAGAAAACAATTAGAGGGACAGTCATTTTAGACTTGATTCTTGATTCTACATATTTTTAAACACCTATATATATTTGCCACTATATGGCCAAACACTGCTAGGAAAAATATAAAGGGTATTTCCTCATCTCCCAGTCTTCAGGCACATGATCCATTTTTAATGTATGTTACACTGCTATGAACTTTTGTGCTGCAGCTCTCTTTTACCAGTCACTAACTGCACTGGCCACCTCTTCCAACAACCGCAGCTGGTTCTTTGTAGAGTTAACCACCTCTATTTGAAACATTCTAGTTAATATATTTGACTTGCTTACATCAGTATTTCCACATAACCTATAATGTTTCAAGTTTCTGAATACTGGGTACATATGGTAAAGTGCAACCAGAGTCTTCTAGCCATTAATCTGAATTGCTTTATACTGTGGGGGCTGGGATAGGTAGAGAAGGTAGTTAAATTCTAATGTAGTGATGACCATCTTGATCACCACCAGGAATTGATGGGACTTCCAGAACTAGAATCATGGGCTGCAACAGCTTGAGCTAGATGTCTAATTCCCAAAACTGATGTTTGTAACCATCCATATCTTCTTTGGAACGGACACTGGGGAGGATGCGTAACACACAGTGAAGTAGGTTACTCCTACATGGCTTGAGTTCATCACATTTTGGACAGCAAATATCTGGGTTTGGAGGAGGGCACAGCTTGCCAGAAGCAGTTAAGATTTCTTCCTAATGAAAAATGACTAACCATGCACCCACATGAAGGAGAATGAAATGGATTTGCATTAAAGCTTAATGTGTCATTTGGATTCCAATTACAAAAGAAAATGTTTGTGTATGTCATTTTGTGAAAATCCTTATGAGTGTTACCGGTGAAAAAGCTGCTGAACCTGATTCTTGTCTCATTTACACTCCAGTGCAACTCCGTTGAAGTCGGAGGAGCTACGCTGAATTTACACCAGGGTAAATTGATTAAACTCTGGCCCATTATTGTCTTAGCAGGAAACAGCAATGTTGTTATGCACCTGAATTATGACAACAAATGAAAAGAAATGTAGTGGCTTTAAACACCTATAGCCAGATTCTTTATACAATGCATTCCTGTTCTCGTTTGCCACACATGTCCCTTTTACCCACAGAATCTGATTCTTGCCTTGGAGACAATGTACTTCTCAGGGGTTGGGGGGGGGGGGGGCGGGGAATTCTCACTCCTTGTGGGCACACTGTCAAATTTTCTTAATTCCTGAGATTTACCCTCCTCCAGACATGCCCGATTAATGAAGGATTGTTCCCCTCAATTTGATTTCAGGTACTTTGCCCTGACAAGCTTTACAGCTCTCGATCAGTGGGGTTTCTGACATTTTCCTCCAGTCAGAGAATCACCTTAAGGAAACTGTTCCTGATATGAATTTAAATTGACCTTAGTTTCATGCCATTATCCCTAGGAATGCAAAGAGGCCCGTGAACCCTAACCTGCTCACATCTACCTCCTTACATTAGGGTCTGACCCTGTTAAAGTACATCTACACTGCAATGCAAAACCTGTGGCATCAAGTCTCAGAGCCTGGGTCCACTGACTCAGGTTCACGGGGCTCAGGATGCAGGCCTGAAAACTTCAGTGTAGACATTCAGGCTGCAGGACAAGACTGTAACAGGGTTCAAAAAAGAATTAGGTAAGTTCATGGAGGATAGGTCCATCAATGGCTATTAGCCAGGATGGGCAGGGATAGTGTCCCTAGCCTCTGTTTGCCAGAAGCTGGGAATGGGCGACAGGGGATGGATCACTTGATGATTACTTGTTCTGTTCATTCCCTCTGGGGCACCTGGCATTGGCCACTGTCGGAAGACAGGATACTGGGCTAGATGGACCTTTGGTCTGATCCAGTATGGCCGTTCTTATGTTCTCATGCTGGAGCCTTGGCTCTGAGACCCTCCCCCTCGCAAGGCTTCAGAGCTTGGGCTCCAGCCCACGTCCAAATGTCTATACAGCCATTTTTAGCCTAGCGAGCCGTACTCAGCTGAGCTTGGCCAGCCACTCCATGACACCGGACTTTTATTGCAGCGTAGAAAATACCCTGAGATTCTGAGTACCAGGTGCAAGGGCGCTGTCTGCTCTGAAAGGGGTCAATGGGTGTGGCCGATTCTCAGCAAATCACAAGATCAGGCTCTTATTGAAAAGAAGAACATTAAAAAATTTGAAAAATTGTAGAACTGACAAGACATGTGCTTAACTTTTCCATTTCTTCACCTAGCCCTTAATTACTCACCCATCCCCTCTTTTGTTTGTAATATGGGGGTTGGACTAGATCACCTCCTGAGGTCCCTTCCAACCCTGATATTCTATGATTCTATGTCCATTCTGATTCTTCCAGGCAGGGACCTGGTCTCACAGATGTCTATAAGGCACCTGGCATGCTGTGGGAGCTCTGCAAATAAAATAAATAGCAGAACGGTCACCAGCCCTTCCAATCTAATCTAATAGTTACCTAATTTCCAATCCAGGCTGAAGCACTGGGTGAAGAGTGACCAGCTATGCAAGTTGAACAGTAACCACCATGTATAGCTTCATAGTTTTCCTCACCCTTTTATGAAGGATTACCATGTTCTCCCACATCTCCTCATGATGTTCTCCCACATCTCCTCATGATGTTCTCCCACATCTCCTCATCATGTTAAGGAAAGGGATGGCATTCCTCCTAATGTCCTCTGGGCATCCCCTCACACCTCTATGCGTCTCACACCTATGCAATAGTAGTCCTGTTCCATCCAGTGTTGCCAACTCTCGTGATTTTATAGCAAGTCTTGTGATGTTCAGTGTTTTTCTCAAAGCTTTTGGAGTCACATGGCTACTCGCATGAGTTAAATTTCTCAGGTGTATAAATCTTTGCAGCATCAAACCCTTACACAGGAATCCTGATGAGACTATACATTTGGGAGGGAGCAAGAAACTTTTTCTTGTATATGCATCATTACTTAATACAGTGTTTATAAACAATATTCTCTAAAGCAGAGCAAAAATGGGGAAGAGCCATGTTTTATATGAGAAAAGTACTAAATTGGGCAATATTTTGAAAAATGTACAAAGATACATTTTGCAACCATGTGTTTTCCCCTCATACTGGAAGGAGCTTGTTCTCAGGGGCAGAGTAAGGTAGTATCCTTGGATCTGGGCACCATGAGCAAGTTGGTTTCAGATGAAGCAGTGAATCAGAGGTAGAACAATGGAGAAGCACATGCACCAGAATTGGGCCCTCCTCCATTTGTTTTCATAGAGTACTCGAAGATTGGATCTCAGACTCAAATGGTGAATGTGACATTTATACAGCACTGGTTTGATTTGATCAGTTTGTTGCCTTTTCTCAGATTGGTCAGTTGCATCAATTTGGCATTCAGTGTGTGTGCAATATGTGGGTGAATTTAGTGGATGCACATGTCAAATGGGAAGAGCATGTTCGTGTCTTATTTTGCTGTATGTTATGCTACTTTGCCACTTTACATCCATTTTCTGGTCAATTTACATGCAACTTACACTGACATTTATGTCACTGCTGCATTTGGCCCATAGACTTCCATGGGAGTTGCCTCCTCTCATTCTAGGCTTTCTCCAGAATGAATTTGCATGGAGAGCAGAGAGGCCTTTCCTGCTATTAGGTTTCTGTCTGTAGTCAAGGTTTGGCCATAAATCCTCTTCTGTACAGTGTGTGGTAAAGCAAAAGAAGTAAGTTTGTGTTGGAACCTTATTAAGGATATGGCTGGCCTTAACCGAAAGTAGGCAAGCAGCTGTGTTTATTCTTCTAGCAATGTAACTAGATGGAGAAGCAATTCATAGTTTGACACTTTGTTCCCGAAATTTCTCTTCTTCCTTTGCCCCAACCCCTATTGCTAAAGGACCCACAAATTGCAAGGCTGGCCAGAGTTAAGCAAATTATTTATGCTGCAACTGGGATTCCTGTTGGAGGAGTGCATTAAAACTAAAAGGGAAGTTTCCCTTAGAAAAAAGTATGGGCCTTCCTGAGGCCTAGTTTTCCTTAGCTACATGCATTGTGCCTGGTTTGTAATTCATTTGAGTGGAAAAAGAAGGAAGTTAAATGCTTATCCAAGCAACCCCAAAACTTTTCCATACTGGTGAGAACTATAATAGTGTAAAGTTTTACTGTGTTGTACAACTAAAGCCTGAGTAAAGAAGGACTAGTAGCGAGTAGGCGGCAGGTTAGAAATGTGAAGCAGTTAAATTCAGTGAGGAGGTAAAATGCGTGGGTGAAGGAGACTGTGGCTCATAGCAGATGTGGAAAAGTAAATGTATTTGTAATCTTAGCTGTCTCAGGGCTCACCCTCTTGTATTGTAATGTCACAAAAATGATGAATGAAGCCTAATAAACAAAACATCTGAGTCATATTCTGGCATCAAACTCAGACAGCAGCTAATAATTAGGTCAATAAAAGTGTGCAGGGGAATACCTGCTGCTTATCTTGAAGTTTAATTTTTGTACCCGAGAGGGAGAATTTGTACTTCATTGAGGAAATATTTGCTGCCTATTAGCAAACAAGTTCATATGAAATGCTAGATGTGAAATAATAACAATATCTCACACATAACATCATTCATTCCAAAAGATCCCAAAAGAACTTCAGAGATTATAAACAACAAAATAATCCTTTCCTTCATCAATGCAACAGGGCCAGCTTTGACGTGGCACAGCAGCTGTATACCACTGCATGTCAACCCGTGATACGTATGAACATATTTAAAACCTGAGATCTATTTATTTCAACTTCTGCCTTGAATAGCTGTAAACATAATAGATCCTACAGGTGTAAACCACACTCACTCAGTGTGGCACTCTGTCCCCCTCTAGTTGCAGCTGAGATATATAGGGGTTGATGAATATGTTTCCTATAGGCAACAGGTGGAAGTCTTTTAGCTCATTCAATAGCGGTTCATACCTCAAGATCCAGAGGTACCAAGTTCACTCCCCCCAGCCAATGACCCACAGTTGTGTTACAAAGACAATAAATAACATATTCTAGAAACGATAAACACTGAAATCCAATACAATAAGAAATTCATGCCAATGCCCTACAGTTAATTTTATATGTACAGTACTTAACACTAGCCGAAATAAAGATTTCAAAGAAAACCATTTTCTATTTGATTACCTGATGATAAGCTGAAATGTTTATTTTTAAAATACTTACTAATATCATATTTTTATGCCTCCAGGGCAAAAGTTAATACCGACAATAAAACAGAATGAACATTTGCACAAGCCTGAGACCTGTTTTTTCATAGCATTGCACAATACCTGATCTCACTATGTATGTTGTTTCTGTTATTTTAAGTTAGTCATGGATGGAAAATGCCAACTTGCAATTAAAACCACGTAGTGTCCAATCCTGTTGGTTTTGTACAGACAAAATTTAGGGCAAGATCTAAAATATAGGATAAGTTCACTACTTATTACACAGATGCCTATTATGTACATTAACTACCAAACATTAAGAAAAATAAGTTTTATATTTAAATAACACCTTATGCAAAGGATAGGCCACAATGTGGCACTAGGAGAAATTCACACATAATTATTACATGGAAATGTAGTCTTCCCTTTTAGATATAGGTGGCAGATTTTTAGGCTATCCTTTATTTTGTTAACAAAATTAAACAAATACAGAAAGTTATAGTCGCTGTTTGCATTTCTGATATTTGGGATTGAGGGTTTCATATTGGAGTCTGTCTGGATCTGTAACATGAGATAAATAATTGGAGATTTTATAAGAAAAATATCTGTCTGTTTTCATGTTTGTAAGCTAACATTTTGGAATATTTCAGTGAGTCTGGCACTTATTTGTAAATGAGACCTTGAACAAGTTCAGAGAACTACATCAGAACCTGGTCAGGACCATATCCTCCACTTCGAATAGAAGAGTTATTTTCCCCAAAACAGATGAAAAGCTGTGATCATAAGGACTGAGCAAAACACCATAAGATTTTTAGGTCAAATTAATTGCTAGTGTAATTGCATTGGTTGCTATAAAGTTACACAAGAGATGAATTTGGTCCGGTGTTTTGGACTTCTCATCATATAATTATAGGGGCAAAATGAGCATGAGAAGTGGTTTTCTGGCTTTCCCATCAATGTAGTGAGTGATCATTTTGGGAACTAAAACAACAACAGGCTACATTTATATTGTTGTTTAGTATTTTCTTTTTCATTAAATGCTTAGGCAAATCTTCCCTTTCCTCTGACTCTTTCTTGGCCTGAATAGCTATGAGTGATTTTTGGAAATAATATCCTGAATCAACTGAAATGATTAAAAAAGTCCTGTTCATTGAATCATACTGACAGAACTTTTCCCCACATTCTCCTTGGCTTGTAGAAGCCGTTGAACTTTTACCGTATCCTTTACAGATCTCAGGTGAAACTAAATAAAAAGTACTTGTTTTGGGACAGAACAGCCACATACATAAGAACAGCCATGTTAGTGACACTGCCAGCAGGTAGGGGATCTTGGGGGACAACTACTGCACTGGTGGGGTGCAAAATAAACATTATTAAGAAAATGCAAAAACAGGGAAAATTCAATAGTGAGGGGTACGGGGTTTGTTAAGGTAGACAATTGGGGAGGGGTTTCTTTTAGTAAATAGGATAGGGGGCTTCAATAGTGGGGTCCAATACAGTGGGGTCCAATACAGTTGGTAACCAATTAACACTGAAGTATAAATGTAACAGGTAGCTAACAGTTCCTATGTAAACGGTGTGTCACAGCAGCATATAACTAACTAACAGTTATGGGTAAAATGTGTAAAATAACCAACAACTCTAGGTAAGTATCAGAGGTGAATGAGCCGGTGATGTTGTAGCTGATCCTGTGATGGTGTTGCTGGTGGTATCGTAGTTTTGAGAATGCTTGGTGAAGATCTTGTAGGTGTTGGTCTCTGTCTGAGGGGTTGGAGCAGATGCGATTGTACCTCAGTGCTTGGCTGTAGACGATGGATCGTGTGGTGTTGTGTGGTGTAGACGATCCATCGTCTACAGCCAAGCACTGAGGTACAATCGCATCTGCTCCAACCCCTCAGACAGAGACCAACACCTACAAGATCTTCACCAAGCATTCTCAAAACTACGATACCCACACAAGGAAATAAAGAAACAAATCAACAGAGCCAGACGTGTACCCAGAAGCCTCCTGCTACAAGACAGGCCCAGAAGAGAAACCAACAGAACTCCACTGGCCATCACCTACAGTCCTCATCTTAAACCTCTCCAACGCATCATCAGTGATCTACAACCCATCCTGGACAATGATCCCTCACTTTCACAGACCTTGGGAGGCAGGCCAGTCCTCGCCCACAGACAACCTGCCAACCTTAAGCATATTCTCACCAGCAACCATGCACCGCACCATAACAACTCTAACTCAGGAACCAACCCATGCAACAAACCTCGATGCCAACTCTGCCCACATATCTACACCAGCAACACCATCACAGGACCTAACCAGATCAGCTACAACATCACCGGCTCATTCACCTGCACGTCCACCAATGTTATATATGCCATCATATGCCAGCAATGCCCCTCTGCTATGTACATTGGCCAAACTGGACAGTCACTACGCAAGAGGATAAATGGACACAAGTCAGATATCAGGAATGGCAATACACAAAAACCTGTAGGAGAACACTTCAACCTCCCTGGCCACACAATAGCAGATGTAAAGGTTGCCATCTTACAGCAAAAAAACTTCAGGACCAGACTCCAAAGAGAAACTGCTGAGCTCCAGTTCATTTGCAAATTTGACACCATCAGATCAGGATTAAACAAAGACTGTGAATGGCTATCCAACTACAGAAACAGTTTCTCCTCCCTTGGTGTTCACACCTCAACTGCTAGCAGAGCACCTCACCCTCCCTGATTGAACTAACCTCGTTATCTCCACACTGATTTATACCTGCCTCTGGAGATTTCCATTACTTGCATCTGAAGAAGTGAGGTTCTTACCCACGAAAGTTTATGCTCCCAATACTTCTGTTAGTCTCAAAGGTGCCACAGGACCCTCTGTTGCTTTTAACTCTAGGTAAAAATATGTCACAGTGGTGTAAATGTAAAATGTGAGGTGTGTTAGAGAGAAAAAGGGTAACCAATGGGGTTTTATGCTAGACTTCAGTAATACAATTGAGGTTTGACAGCAGCAGGAGCGGGGTGAGCACGTGGGGGAAGGGATTAAAAGAGAGAGAGAGAGAGAGAGAGAGAGAGAGAGAAAGGCAGTGGTAGAGGAGTGAGGTTGGGGGATGGGGGAAGAGGAGCACGTGGTGGAGCAGAGACCAAAGGCAGAGGCGCTGCGGAGGGAGATTTAAACTCAGGGAGATACAGAGAGCAGACAGGCTGCAAGTTTAAACAGCAGAGAGACTGCAACGAGGGTAGGGATCGGATACAGAGGGACCTAGACAAATTAGAGGATTGGGCCAAAAAAAACCTGATGAGGTTCAACAAGGACAAGTGCAGAGTCCTGCACTTAGGATGGAAGAATCCCAGGCACTGCTACAGACTAGGGACTGAATGGCTAGGTAGCAGTTCTGCAGAAAAGGACCTAGGGGTCACAGTGGACGAGAAGCTGGATATGAGTCAACAGTGTGCTCTTGTTGTCAAGAAGGCTAATGGCATTTTGGGCTGTATAAGTAGGGGCATTGCCAGGAGATTGAGGAACATGATCGTTCCCCTTTATTCGACATTGGTGAGGCCTCATCTGGAATACTGTGTCCAGTTTTGGGCCCCACACTACAAGAAGGATGTGGAAAAATTGGAAAGAGTCCAGCGGAGGGCAACAAAAATGATTAGGGGTCTGGAGCACATGACTTATGAGGAGAGGCTGAGGGAACTGGGATTGTTTAGTCTCCAGAAGAGAAGAATGAGGGGGGATTTGATAGCAGCCTTCAACTACCTGAAGGGGGGTTCCAAAGAGGATGGAGCTCGGCTGTTCTCAGTGGAGGCAGATGACAGAACAAGGAGCAATGGTCTCAAGTTGCAGTGGGGGAGGTCCATGTTGGATATTGGGAAACACTATTTCACTAGGAGGGTGGTGAAGCACTGGAATGCATTATCTAGGGAGGTGGTGGAGTCTCCTTCCTTGGAGGTTTTTAAGGCCCGGCTTGACAAAGCCCTGGCTGGGATGATTTAGTTGGGAATTGGCCTTGCTTTGAGCAGGGGGTTGGACTAGATGACCTCTTGAGGTCCCTTCCAACCCTGATATTCTATGACTGGGGAGCTCGGGGGGAGACACGGGCAAGCTCGGGGGGCGGGGTTAGGGCAGTGGGAAGACAGACTTAATCACAATTATACAGAACACAGTAAAATCTTATCTATGATCTAACTTAACCCAGACTACACAAATTAGCAAGTAACAGAACACAATGCAACAATTTTTTTAAACCTAACTTACAGAGCACAATACAAACAATTCTTTAAATCTAACTTAACCACAGCTATGCAAAATGAAATTACAACTTATCTAGACTAAGAACCTGATTCTAATAGGTGCACCTTACACTATGCCGCTTCTTTGATTGGGAGGGGGAGCAGTTCCGGAGGGCAGAGTGGTGTGTGCCCAGGGTACAGCCCCGGGCGGGGGGAGGGGGGAGTTAACTAGTGGTGGCTGCAGCAGTGGGGTGGCTGCAAGCCGGCAGCCCAGGATACAGTCCAGGAAGGCACAGCCTAGCAGCAGCACAGGCTTATTTCCAGCAGCAAAGGCGCTGCGGAGCAAGAAACAGATTACAGATACAGACCAAGGAGTTAGCTTGGGTCTGTCTGCTAGGGAAACAAGGCCAGCAGCTAGGACAGGGGAAGTTTGCAAGAGGGAGTTCTTACCAATCCCCAGGACAGCAGCAAGCACAGAGACAGGAACGGCAGTAGCATCGGAGGATGGAGAGAGGACTCGATTCGCTTACAATAATCAGGAGATCTCCAGGCACAAATTTGTTGTTCATGGGAGGGGAGTTTAAAAACGGGGGTACGCCCAAAAACAAACGAGAGCAGGGAGTGGGCCCCCAAAGACCCCTAGCTGATCAGACCAGGTGGCAAAGCAAGGACCTTCTCCGAGGTCTGATCAGAAAATGTCCGGCTTTAAAGGCAAACTCAGGCAGTTTCCCACCAATACTTTTGATTGGCTCCTCTTGATACAGGGGAGGACAGAAGGCAGGGAAAGGCTGCAGGTAAGCATAGGCATGCCCGGGCATGTTCTGAGCCACAGGTAAGACTTATATGCTTAATTAGTTGGCCACTTCACATCTTGCATTTCTGGGCAGCGCCCCCCACACCGAGCCCTGGTCTGAACAAAGGAACCAAACAAAGAAGCAAGAAGCCCCCTCCCTAGGCAGAGCAATGGTTGCAGTTAGTCTGTACAAGCCATTCCTATGAATAGGGCTGTGACTTTAGTTAGCACAATGGCCGGGAGGGGCGGCCACACAGGACAAACAGAAAGGAGAGGGGGAAAAGGAATGCAGCAGGGGACAGCTGTAACAGACAGTTAGATCCGACGAATGGTCCATCTAGCTCAGTATCTTGTCCCTGGCAGTGGCAGTGCCAGATGCTTTTGGCAATTGGAGGTTTAGGACACCTGGAGCATGGATTGCATCCCTGACCGTCTTGGCTAATAGTCATTGATGGATTTATCCTCCATGAATTTACCCATTCTTTTCCACAGGTTGACAGTGTGGAGAAGCACTTCCTTTTGTTTTTTTAAACCTGCTGCCTATTAATTTCATCAGGCGACCGCTAGTTCTTGTGTAATGTGAAGGGATAAATAACACTTCTCTATTCACTTTCTCCACACTATTCATGATTGTATAGGCGTCTATCATAATCCCCCTTAGTCATCTCTTTTCTAAGATGAACAGTCCCAGTCTTTTTAATCTCTCCTAGTATAGAAGTTGTTCCATACCCCTAATCATTTTTGTTGCCCTTCTCTGCACCTTTTCCAATTCTAATATATCTTTTTTTGAGATGAGGTGACCAGACCTGCATGCAGTGTACAAGTTGTGGGAGTACCGTGTGTTTATACAGTGGCATTATGATATATTTTGGTTTTTTGTCTATCCCTTTCTTAACAGTTCCTAACATTCTCCTAGCTTTTTGACTGCCGCTGCACACTGAGCAGATGTTTTCAGAGAACTTCAGTAGCTATATTAGAATCTGGCTAATTTACACTTGCTACAAATGATGGGAAGTTACAGATCACTAGGGGCTAGATCTTCACTGCCCGTAGGACTTGTGCAAGGGAGTGAGCGGGTGTACAGCACCACCAGTTGTACTCTATCGATTGAGCTACCTGTACTGTGGGTTGCAGCATGGCAGGGCACACAGGCTCTTCCTCACTTCCACTTCCCTCCAACTCACAGGTGGGAGGGTATGGCAAGGACTGGGTCAAAACTTGGCTTCAACGCATCAAATGGTGTAGCTATGTCATGGTGGCGGGTGATGTACACTCGGTATAGGCACAATGCAGCTTACTTCCTCCCCAAAGTGCAGGGGAGGGGAAGACAGGGAGTTAGACAGTGATTCTCAAATCACAACCTGCATCTCATGCTGCTCCTGGGGCAGTTCAGCGACCCACTGCCTCTTCCTCTGGGCATTTTACAAAGTGACCTTGTATCCCTGAGTAAGTAAAAAAAACAGGTGATGCTGCATCACGAAATGTACCTTATTCATCTATTTGATGAGTGTAACTTATGCCTGATTATTTATGACCCTTCATAGTATCCTATTAAATGCACTGAGGTAGATTTTGTAGAAGTAACAAAGTCTTAGCAGTATGAAACATTGCCAGCGCACTCAGCTAGTAAATCTTGGCTGAGATGTGATGAGCAGCTGCTGATGGCAGCATGTGAATTATAGGGTGTGTGGATTGGTGAAGTCCCACTGCAGTATGCGGTCATCTCAAATTATGGAGAATGAACAATCACTTGTGTTGCCTCAGAGGCTGACCGCCAAAGCTAATTCAGAATCAAATAGATGATTTCCCTGTTTATTTATAAACAGGAGTTTTCCCAAGGGAATCGTGACATTGATTATCTTGCAGCATAATCTAACCTTTATTGCCTGTTTATAGTAGGATAATACAATTTTTAGGGCCAGATCTTGCTTGCATTGAAATAGTTTGGGGTTTTACTATTGATTCCCATGAGAGTAACATAGGTCTCCTGGGCCCTGATCCAGCAAAGCACTGAAATGTTCTTAACTTCAAGCATTAGTCTTATTGCCATGATTTCAATGGACTTTGAGGGACTTTCCCATTCCCCTCCCCATAAGAGAGGTTCATTTTTGCCTCTGTCACAATAACAGAAGCAAGATATTGCAAAAGTTCTTTCTTCTGGAGGACCTTGCTGCAATATTCAATTTAGCCATTTACTCTCCGAGCTTTTTAACCATGAAACGCTAATGAGCTCTTATTGCATTACTTCACAGCTAGCTGTGTGCAACAGTATTTCTTGTGGACCACAAACAGATTGTTATATTTCAAGTGACATGGAGTATGATTCTGGTCTCAAATATAAGCCTATGCACCTGACATCTGAATTGACTGAATAATTTCAGGACACTCATAGCAGAGACTGGTCTATTCAGCCAAATCAAATATATGACAGTGTTAGGCAATGTACATACAGCAAATCTTAGAATGAAGATAACACTTGATAAAGCTGGATTAACCTGGTTCTTCCAGAATGATATTGTATGTGTCAAAAATGGTTGGTTATTGAAAATTTCAATAAAGTTTTAAAATAGATCAATTAAATTTCAGTTTTGGGAGAAAATGGGGAATATAGGTAGTTATAATAATAATATATAGCACTTATATGGGATTTTTTGTCAGTAGTTCAAAATTCTTTCTCTCACCCCCAATTTATAAATGGGGAAACCGAGGCACAGAGGGAGTGGGACTTGCCCAAGGTCACTGAGCAGACCAGTGGCAGAGCAAAGATTAGAACCCAGCTCTTTTGAAGCCCAGGCTAGGGTGTAATCTACCAAAGATGTTATTCTAGTGTAAAGCTAGTGTAACTGATGTAAGAACAGTTGAGCCCAAAGAACATAAGGATGTCACCTGGGCTTCACTCCCTTTCCATATTGTTACACCACATGTTTTAAAAACTAAAAGTCGGGAAAGGGGACAGCCAAGGTTCAAGAAGGAGGAATTTTCAATACGATGAGATGTTACAGGAACTAGCATATACTGTACACTGGACAACATCTGTTAGTCAATGAGGCAAGCAAAGCAGGGCCTCAGCAGTTTTGTGAGAAGCCTGGACCTCAAGCTGCTCAGGCTAGTAAAAAGTCAGACAAAGCCACTCACCACAAACAGCTCGGAATTGAGAGGGGGCCCTAACCAAGGACACAGATATTCCCAATGGACACATCAAGCTCTCTGAGATCTAATTATGTCCTGTGGACAGGGCCAGGCAAAGACAAACTGGAGATTGACCTCTGGCAAACAAGTATTTAATATGATCCAAAGTCTGTGGTCAGCGTGGTTAGGAGACTTACTGCTTCCCAGTAGAGGTGGGTTGTACAGGTTTTACAACACAGGCCATGCCGAGGGCAGGGAGAGCATCCTACACAGAGGCCTCTGGAAAGACAGCAGCCGTGCAGACTAGAAGGGGAGAGGAGAAGGGTCACTGCAGGGGCTGAGCATAATTGCACCACGCCTCAACTATTTGCTTTCATAAGTGCTTGTATGCACAAGACAGCGACCTTTTTTTTTTACTACACCACAACTCATAAATATATCTTCTACCTGGCTTTCGAGACTCAGCCATGAGCAGCATTTCTCACCACTTTTGTTGTCCAGCACCAGCAACTCTTGAATTGACCATAGTGACCCGCTGCTCTCCCACATTTCTGATTGGCTGTTTATGAACGCTCCAGCATGCCCAGCCCACTACTAGCCAGCAATTACTGTATCTCAAGAACAATGTAAGTCAAATTCAGCTTTCTCAAGGTTACCAGCATAATGAATACACCTCATCCAATTGCCATCAGACACAGACCTTTAATATTTATATTCATAAACATCCCTCGGCTGCACTCTCTCCAAGGCAGTAATAGCCTTCTAAATAACACAGCTCTCTCCAGAAGGGCCAGTTGGCATTTCTTTACTTTTTAGCTGTTGTTTTACTGTTTGTAGCTGGAGTGGATCTAAATCAGCATAGCCACACTGCTAATCAAATGCTAGTTGTTATTCTGGCTGGAAGTAATTAGTGCCACCTGACATAACTAATACAGAATATTTAAAACTACAACTAATAAATATTTTTGCTCCACTTAGAAGCCCCAAGGTTCTAGGTGCTGTACATACACTGTCCTGAAAAGCTTACAGTAAAATTACACAAAAGGTGGAAGGGAAATGACTGATATAAGGTCACAGAGTAGGTCAGTAGCACAGGCAGGATTAGCACCAACTATCCTGAGTCCCAATTTAGTTCTCTCTCCACTGAACCATGGTGCTGCTGAACACGCACATGATGACTATGTCTTTGATTTTTACATTAGTTTAGTTGGATAGAAGAAGCTTACCAAGGACGAAAAATCCAGAGTTAAACATAAATGTTTGCCATATTGAGATAGCCTGGTTATAGGAACAGTATATTAAGGAAGGTATAGTAAAGAGGTAATCTAGTCTACCCAGAGTACTAGGGCATGTTGGCAGGCTCCACCCCTTCCTACTTCCTGTTTGTTCACAGAAGTCTCCCTCCTCATCAGCTCAGGTTGTGGTGCAGTTGAATAAAGCAGCATGTCTGGTGAGTATAGTGTTATTTTTGTTGCACTGAGTCTCTTTACAAGGAGAGAAGCAAAACAGAAAGAACTGTTTGCTCTGAACAGTGTAATTAATGCTGAATGTGATTGCTCCAGTTCTAGCTAGCCCTTTAACTGAAATGTAACCCACAGCTAGGGTGACCAGATAGCAAGTGTAAAAAATCGGGATGGGGGTTGGGGGCATAATAGGTTGCCTATGTAAGACAAAGCCCCTAATATCGGGACATCTGGTCACCCTACCCAGCTCAGTGTGTGTGTTATGTCCCCACTCTTTGGCTAATCCATACAGTGGTAGCCACCGCTACTTCTCCCCTGCTAATGGATACGGTCCTTTAGCTCAAACAGCAGAGCTAGTCTGTCTGTGTTGCAATGCTGAAGGTCCCTGGTTCAAAAATCCCTGGTGGCCTATGGGGGAGGATTACTACATGAACATACAATGTAACAAAAGTGAACCCTCATTTCTTAACATAGTCATACACAATAAACTGAGGTTCACACTATAAGTGTCCATCTTTCAGATAAGACATAAAACTGAGGTCCTGGTTTCTAAAGGGTAACAGATGAGGTACTAACCCTCAATGATCTGGCATAAATTCCCCCTGAAGTTGTTTTTGTATGTTCTTCTTTACTTCCCCTCTAAAAGTGGTACATAACAAACCCATGCACTGTTCAGCAACGTGCCACAATCTCCTCTTAGGTAGGGTGACCCAATAGCAACTGTGAAAAAATGGGACGGGGGTGGGGGGTAATAGGCGCCTATATAAGAAAAAGTCCCAAAAAACGGGACTGTCCCTTTACAAATGGGACATCTGGTCACCCTACTCTTAGGACAGTTTAGCTCTCCCCTTCCTCTTTCTCAGCTCAGTGGTTACCAGACACAATTTACTCTTCTGTGTAAGTAAAAGCAATGACACAGTTTTGAAGTGCAGCTGGAACCAGGCAGATGAAGTCTGATCAGCTGTGACCTATTCACTGGCAGAGTTCTGCCTGAGTTTAGAGAGAGCGTGGAAACCCACAGCTGAAACTGGAACTCCCAGCCGGAGATAGTTTCTGACTATGCCTTTTACCAGACATTTGAATTAATGGTACTATTTGTCAAAATTCACTTAGAAGGCTCTTTCTCCTTCCTGGCTCCTCCCCTTTCCAAAATCACAGTTACTACTATGACTCAAGTTCGGGGTCAATGCTACAGCACAAAATGCATTGGTGGGCCCTGATTCTGCAAAGAGGAGACTGCCTCCAGAGCGGGGCAAAGCACCATCACTTGGCACTGAAGTTATTAAGGGAAGGAGGAACACTCTCAGTGCCTCTTGAGACCAGGCTCTTTCATTTAACCATACCGCATAAGAAAGATAAGCATGGGATCCCACTTCACATTCTCTTTCCTATCTCAATTCTAGCAGAATTTTATAGGCATTGGTCCAGATTCTGCTGTCAATTACACTAGTGATATCAGAAGATTTACTCAGATTTGTACTAAGAACATTGACCCATTATTTTTAGACCCCCTTTCCCCCTAACAAAGCAGTTTCAGGACTCCTTTAAGTAGAATCTGCTTGCGTTAGCTGCCTAAGAGCTGTTACACTGGCTAGGGATTGCCAGAGTGCAGGATGTTTCATATGGGGAGAGTCCCTAGCCACCCCATTAGGGCAGTTTTTCATTTCCTTTGCTTTGCTGACAAGGCACAAATGGGCTGGCACAGAGGCCAAGATCAGGCCCTCTAACTCTTTATTTCCTGTTTATCATTCTAGAAAATTGTACAACTAATCAGGTTCAGTAGGGCTTTTTTAAATGACAGCACTTGGTTCTTATTAATTTCAGCTCCATACAGCACCGATGCTGTAAAATAAACTAACCTGGGGCTGGCCCTGACAGCTCATTCCCAAAACCGCTGATTTTTGCCAGGAATGGTAACCACAAAAATTGCCATTTGGATTATGAAAGCCGTTGGGACAGACAACAAGTCCCTTCCTTGTTAGAGTGTGGAAAAGGAAACAAGAGGCCTAAGGCTCCATCAGCTAAAAGGTGACATGCTCTGAACTAGCGTAGCAGGACAACACAACAGGAAATATAACACTAACAGTGGTTTTGTTGCTGCCCATAAGATTTGAATAGTGAATAAAACACAACATTTTGGAACTGCTGCTGCTTTTTGTTGTTGTTCTTTTTTTGTTTTGTTTTTTTGTTACAGGTCAAGTCTTGCCTCCAAACCAAACCCCCCTCACACAACTGGTGCCTATAGTAAAACCAATTAGTATTTATGCTTCATAGGTTACACAGCTCTAAACAAGAGACTATAATTCCAGGGAAATGAGGAAGCATGTTTCCCCTGAAAAATATTTGCAACTTTTGATCAAAATGAAGGCAATGTGCAGATATGTACAAGAAAATATTAATGAGCATAACACTGAACTCTGAAATTAGAAACAAAAGGTAGGAGGGGCCAGCACATTTCCCCAAAAATATTTTAAAATAAGAATCACACCAGTTTCAGTTATTTTTGGTCATCTATTTCAAAATACCTGTCAGCAAGTATGTCTGTAACAATACAGACAACAAAAAAGATTCAGAAAATGTTTTTTGACAAATAGATTCCTTACTAGGCATATTAATACAGAACTCTGAGTAATAATTCATTTAAATTAAAATATAGAACCATATTCCCGGCACCCCTCAGAAGCAGTGCAAAGGCTTGGGGGAGTCAGGGGTAATGGAGAAGCTGAGGGAGAGAGAAGTAAATTGCTGGGAAAGAGCCTGGGTGTGAACTTGGAGCAGAGCTGGCTCTAGGCACTAGCGCCCCAAGCATGTTCTTGGAGTGGCACTTTTCAAGGGGCGGCATTTGAGCGCTTGGGGCGGCACTCCGTGATTTGTTAGTTGTTAGGCTTCGGTTAGTCTATAAGGTGCCACAGGACTCTTTGTCGCTTTTTACAGATCCAGACTAACACGGCTACCCCTCTGATACTTCTTTGTTGTTTTTTTGCTTCGGCGGCAGCACTCTGGCTTTTTTTTTTTTTTGCTTGGGGCGGCAAAAAACCTAGAGCCGGCTCTGACTGGGTGAGTTGCTGGGTATGGGTGGGAAAAGTATGGAACAGGGGTTTTTTGGGGGGGTGGGGCGGGGAGGGATTGTTAGGGAGCTTCCCCCATGCAGATTCTGGCTGACCCCTAGCCTCTCCCTTCAGTCAGGCACATCTGCCCCTGTCCCCATGTGTTCCTGCACCCCATGTGTCCTTGTGTAACCCAAACACCTTCTGGGTGTGGTGTTCCATCCCATCTAGTGGCACTGAGACCACTTAGAGAGAGAGCGAGATTAATGAGTTTGCTCTCCAGCCTTAGCTAACAGGCAGTTGGCTTTTTGCTCATGCGGTAGAGGCTCATGCACTAAGCTCCAGAAGCCCCTAGGTTCAATCCCGCCTGCCAATGACCAGGGTCTGTCGGCATTACACTTGCACCCCCTGTCCACATGTGTCCCCACTCAGACACCCACTTCCCCAAACACGATATGCCCCTGCACCCCTGTCCCCATGTGTCTCTGTGCCCCCAACCAGCCATGCCCCTATGTGGCTCTGCACCTCCTCCCCCATCACCATGTGGCCCTGCACCTCTCTCCCCTCTGGGGCCCTGTGCCTCCATTCCCATTCAGCCCCTGCCCCAGTCTGTCCTTCCCCACTAGCCTTTATGAGCCCCTCTGCAGGCTCACAGCTGGCTGGGAGCTGTTGTGTTCTATTGCCACAGCGCCTTCTGGTGGGCAAAAGGCAGAACTGCAGAAGTTATTTTCTGATGGGAGCTGCTGTTGTTCTGGTGGGCAAAAGGCAGAACTGCAGCAACATTTTGGCAAAAGCTTTTTTCTGCACACAAAATTAAAAATATGCCCAGCTCATTAATTATGCGCACATGCAGTAGTGCAGAGTAATTACATGTGACATATTCTTGTCAGCATGCCATAGAATGCTAGAGTCCCTTCTGGTTCTTTTGAGCCTAACTTCTTGACAACGGTAAACATGAATTCTTAGAAGGTCTAGCACAAGAGCTACATGGTCTTTGGCTTATAAATAAGGCTCTGTGTTTGTCACAGAGGTCATGGAAGTCATGGATTCCATGACTTTACGTGACCTCCGTGACTTCTGTTGCGGCTGGTGTGCCTGGCACTGGGGCTGCCTTAGCAGCTCGGGCAGCCCCTGGACCAGGCACACCGGCTGCTGATGGGGCAGTCTTGGGCCCCCTTGTCCCTCAGCAGCCGGAGTTTGGGGGGGGGCTCAAGGCTGGGGATTGGGGTGTGGTCAGTGCTTACCTAGAGGGGGTGGCTCCCCTCCTTCAGCTCCTAGCTCCACGTGCTTCCTTTGCTGGCAGGCACCACCACCGCAGCTCCCATTGGCTGAGGTTCTCAGCCAATGGGAGCTACAGAACTGGGGCTTGGGGCAGAGCAGAGGCAGCATGTGCAGCTCAGGACCTGGGTAGGGAGCCTTCCGCAGCTCTGCCAACCCTCCCCCCAAGCACTTGTGGCGCCCCAGGGCCATCCCCCGAACTCTCCTCCCCCCCCCAAGTTTTAGTCAAGGTTATATAGTAAAAGTCACGGACAGGCCATGGGCTGTGAATTTTTCTTTACTGCCCCTGACCTGTCCATGACTTGTACTAATAATACCCATGACTAAAACATAGCCTTACTTATAAGTGACATCAAATACTTTCTGTAAAACAGAGATTAAATACATTTGGGGTTTTACCATTGCAACCCTAGTCTATGTGTTGGGATAATGTTAGTCCTAGTCAGAGTTATGTTCTGTGTACAGTTGGCTGAGGTAGAATTAAGGAACTTGGTCTGAAAAAGGGACCTTGAGCCAATTACATATGTTTAAATCTAGCCCCAGCCTAGACATAGGGCAAGCTATTGTGGAACACTGACTGTGTGCAGAAGAGTGGGCCTGGAAACCGGATCCAAAATACAGGAGAACCCCATTCATCCAATCTAATTGGGACTGGGGCCAGATCAGATAATCAAAAATTCAGATAATCTGGAGAATGGGAATGTGCAAGGCTGCAGAACCATCTAGTGGCCACAGGAGAGATTGTCCACTTCTGGACCTGTGTGCTCTGATTGTTTGGTTAATACAGAGAGCTGAATAAACGGGTTATACTGTACTGTACTGGCAGAGCTCACAGGCAATGGAGAGTTCTACCTGTGGATCTCCTTACCAAGATGATTTCCCCCTAACTAACTAAACAACCACTTCACCACCTTCTTCAGTATATTACAGAATGATGGAAAATCCTTAGTTTTGCAATTTGTGAATATTCAGAAAGGTATTTGGAGAAGTTCTGATGAAATCATGTGCAGATGCAGTTTGGTTTATTGGATTTTTTAGAAGTCTTTACAAATACTGGCCGCTACTCACAAGTCATCAATTATGTTCAAAAATATGCCCTTACATATCTTGCCAGTATAAACTAAAGACCACATGAAATGATTGCTCTCAAGCTCCACATTTAAATGAACTGAAGGTTATTTGCCATGTTTTTAGAAGCACTCCTCAGCTTCCATTTTCTTGCACTTGCAGTCAGCTCTGTTGCATGATGATCTCAGCAGTCTCTTATTGCAGCATGCTTTCTTTATCTTTCATATTACATTGTGACTTCCACCATGCAAGCCAGAATTTAGCAAAATAATTCCATAACGTAAAATTGCCTTCACTTTCCTTATTGGCCCAGGTTGCATATAAGATTTAATTGATTAAATTACTCACATTAATAAATTCAAATCATATTAACAATCTGGGCCAATTAAAATACGTATTGGTTTAGTTTATAATTATCAGTGTGGACTCATTTTTCATTCTTTTTAGAACTTCAAATTTACTGCCACGTACTTCAACAGCTCTTGATTCCTATTCATTGTAAATAAGACATTCTCACTAACCAACCAACCAAATAGACCCTATTAGTCAGGTGAGGGATTCACAAAAGGAACAATCTCATGCAGAGGTCTTCCTTAATATATTTGTATTGTATCTTATGATGATTAGTTATAAAGATGACACATTTATTTGAAATGCAGTATATATAAAATCTTCAGTGATAAACACATTTATAAGCATCTTAATTTGAAATAGCTGAAACGTAGGGTAAAGCAAGAATGGAGAGTTATTTTTTCTCTGAAAAGGATTCTGTGGTGTTATGCAAGTAGGTAAGAATCACATTGAGCCCTATATTTTCAGCACTAGGTGGTGCAAGCAGATTTTACTTTGGCTGTAGCGTGTATCATGTGAGAGCTTTTTTTTGTTCTGTCCCTTCTCTGGAGTACTCCTCCATCACATATTCAAATATTTACTTTCTGAGCAAGTTCAAGCATTACAGAACAACCATTCACCAAGTTTTGACATAAGAATAACACTGAAAAATATTAAAATGTGTTTGTAGGATTGCTTAGTGGGCCTAGTATTAATACTATGCCCTATGATGTGAGATTATCAATGAATTCCACAGGAATCCATATGTATGATTCTGTTTGCAGGATCAGTCTCTTAGATGGTAATATCTTTGGATAGTAACAAAGGACCAAATTCTGATCTCATTTACATCAGTATAAAGCTAGAGTAAGTCTATGGAGTTGTTCTGGTTTTACACTGGTGTAACTGAGGTCTGGTCTATACTACCTGCCTGAATCGGCGGGTAGAAATCGACCTCTCGGGGATCGATTTATCGCGTCCCGTCGGGACGCGACAATCGATCCCCGAATCGGCGCTCTAACTCCACCAGCGGAGGTGGGAGTAAGCGCCGCCGACAAAAAGCGGCAGAAGTCGATTTTGCCGCCGTCCTCACAACGGGGTAAGTCGGCTGCAATACGTTGAATTCAGCTACGCTATTCACATAGCTGAATTTGCGTATCTTAAATCGATTCCCCACTGTAGTGTAGATGTACCCTGAGAGCAAATTCTAGTGCTGTGTTTTATCCTATATGCTATTCCATGTCAAGCAGAAAGTTGGTACTCCACAAATAATAAATAGTATTTATATGCTTTTATTATTAGATTTCAGTAGCAACCACAGTATGGTAGGAGCTGTATAAACATGAAGTAAGGTGTACTCCGTGCAATGAAGAGTTTATAATCTCAGGTGCCAATCCTGCAATTGATAGTATGGGTAGGTTGTTGTGCCATTACATTTATAAGATTGGGGCCTAGAAAGATAATAGGTACAAGAGTAGGGGGACAATATACAATTCAATTAGTCAAGTGATGAGTGGCCATGCTTTGATAGTATATTTTTTATATTGGATATTCAGTAAATATTGGGGGTCACTAATAATAGAAACTATAAATCCTCCTGCACAAAACAAGAAAAATAGAGCAGTAAATCAGGCATTCTGCCTGATTATATCTACATACAGAAGTGTCATTTGCTGCTATATTGAGTTCAGAAGCTGAATATTTCTCCAATTAAATATGTAAAGACAAGCCAGCTATTAGGCAGTTTCACAATCTTTCTGAAATTTCCAGCCATTCCTAAATTGACACTGGAACTGGCAGGATATCAAGTGGCTACATGCTAGGGTTGCCAACTTTCTAATTGCACAAAACCGAACACCCTTGCCCCACCCCTGCCCTGCCCCTTCTCTTAGCCCCCCCCCCCACACTTACTCCAACCTCCCCCCACACCCCCGTGGTTCACTCTCCCCCAATCTCACTCACTTTCACTGGGCTGGGGCAGAGGTATGATGTGCAGGAGGGGATGAGAGCTCCAGCTGGGGGTGTGGGCTCCTGGGTGGGGCCAGAAATAAGGGGTTTAGAGTGCAGGAGAGGGCTCAGGGTTGGGGCAGGGGGTTGGGTGCAGGAGGGGATGCAGGATACAGTCTCCGGGAGGGAGTTAGGGTGCGGTAGAGAGTTCCGACCTAGGGCAGGGGGGTGGGTTGGAGAGAATTAAGAGATTACTTAATATATAATGCAGTCTAATGTAGATTTCTCTGAATGGTGAAGTAGGCTACATAAACTTTAATATTTTGAGGTACAAGGAGACCTCTAGTGGTAACAGCTTGGTACATATCATTGTCTTTTGAATTTTAAAACGTGTCATCTAAGTACTATGTTACAGTTTTCTAGCTGGGCTCTAATGGTAATCTTCTGCCTTAGTTGCCTTCACAGGACCTGATTTTTACAATGTTACGAGGCACAATATGTAACTGTGTTTACTGAAAAAATATTCAATACACTTTCAACATTGAACCTCAGATTATAATAATTAATATTAAGTGCTACTAACATGTACTGCTGGAGAAAGAAATAATACTCTCTACAGCAGGAGTTATTGGGTGAAATTCTCTGGTTCCAAATTCTTTGGAATGCTATCACACTGCCTGTGGAGCGATAGGGGCATCAAAATAAGCAGTAAACTAAATGGCTATTGGGCAGTCGTGCTTACAATGCTTCTATATGGTTGTGAGACATAACCAGTTCCATATGTGCTGTCTTCAGTCTGTTTTCAGGGTCAAATAGTGAGACAAGATTCCCAGTATTGAAATCCTTAACTTTGTCGGATGTCTGGCATTCAAAGCATGCTCATAAAAGCTCAGCTTAGGGTTATTACTTAAGGGCTATTAGAAGAGCTCAAGGTGGAGCAATGTGGACCAGGGAGCCATTAAAAGAGCACTTTCACAGTGAGCCACAGTAATGCATTGTGATATACTGTGCTCTACCTGGCCCTGCTGCAGTTTGTGGGCTGTTAGGAATTGTGTGGTGTTTGGTGAACCTATTAATTTTGTGTTGCTTGCTGTACTGATCCTATGAGTTGTGTCACACTGTACAATAACAGGTAAGTGAGTGTTTTCAATACCACTTGGCATTCTGCAGCATATTTGGGGATCTAATGAAGATGAATTATTTTCCAAACAATAGAATTGTATTGAGTAATGAAAACATTTCAGAAATTGTGTGCAAGTTAATAGCAAGGACGTTAAAAACTTTATTAAGTTAAGGAACAGAGCTTAAGAAGGGGAAAGAACATTCATGTCCATTTTAGCTACACATGCATTGACCATGGCTTTCACAAGTCAGTGTATGTGAAGCTGTGCTTGTCCTTACTGTCCCCTGAGGTGAAGTGGTAGGAGTATGTGGCCCCCTGATGCCACGTGGAATGCTGGTGTGAGGGATGCTATGATGGAGTTCTCCTTGGACTGCAAAGGAAGACAACCCCAGGATTGTTGAACCTGTAGGTCCATAAGCATCTGCAGCATCTTCTCCTTTTTCTGTGCCTTTCTTCCTGGCAGCTCTGTCCTTCTCTGTACAGTCTGCAATATTCCCTCTCCAGGCCTTCTGCTCACGGGCCAATGCAGCACTGGCTTGCAGGGTCTTGCTGAACATGTCATCCTAAGTCCTCTTCTTTCTCCTCTTTATCTGGCTCAGGCGTTCAGCAGGTATGGATGGGGAGCCCCTCAAGGCCACAATGCAACAGCTACAGATAAAACACACAATGGTGTCATTGTCAGTGTAGTCACAACGGAATGGGAAAGTTAAGATTCAGAACTCCCTTCCTTTGCTCCCCTGAAGTTTTACACAAGACCTGCTTATTGATTCTTCTGCTTGGGATTGCTTGTGCGCAGCACCACTCACAGCACCAGCCATGGTAAGTATGCCCCTCCGGGGGTGAGGGAAATATGGAGAGAATTGTTCGGTTGCATGAAACTATGAGTATAACACAATGACACTGAATATTGGCAGGCTTTTCCACAGGCAGTGGTGATTTTAGCTGGTATCTCACTCCTAAGGGTAACAAAGATACAAAGAACACAGCTGCTGCTGACATCCCAAAGCCACCCAGGTCAATACACTGCTAGCCTGTTTAGTGCAATGGTCCCTCCCAAAGTTATCACCGACTGGCATGGGCAAGTGTCCTACGGCATAGGAAGAAATAAGACTGCCATCTCTCAAAACTGTTGGCAGAGGATTGCAGAGTGCCTCCAGGAAAGTTTCATTGAGATCTCTGAGGAGGATTCAAGGGACATCCTTGTGTCCATAAACAAACTGCTCTGCAGCCTCCCTCCAGGGCTGTCCTTAGGCATACGCAGCATACGCAGTTGCGTAGGGCACCATGAAATTTGGGGCACCAAATTGCCCCAAATTTCATAGTGCCCTAGGCAGCTGCGTGCTACATACCGCCCATGGGCTGCGCCCACTGCAAAGGGCAGAGCCATCCCTAGGGCGGATGTGGGGCCCCGGACAATTCCCTCTGCCCTGCCTTTTACCCTTCCCCCCTGCTCTGCCCCCAGCCCACCCCCATTCCACCTCTTCTCCCAGCGACCCTGCACTCACCGGACAGCGGGAAGTGGAGCAGCCCAGCCCCAGCCAGCTCTACTCCACCAGCTCCCAGCCATGGCACTCTGCTTCCTGCTGCCGGCGATTCGGGGGGGACCTTTCCCTAACTTCCCCCCCCCGAACGACACGGCCGGGACCAGGGCCAGAGCAAGGGCAAGGGCAAGGGAAGTGGAGTGGGCTGGGGCCGCATCGCTCCGCTTCCCGCCATCGGCAAGTGCAGGGGGCGTCCTTTTCCCAACCTCCCCGCACTCACCGGCGGTGGGAAGCAGAGCGCCATGGCTGGGAGCTGGCGGAGTAGAGCGGGCTGGGGCCTGGTTGCTCCGCTTCCCGCCGCTGCCAGTGAGTGTGTGTGGGGGGAGATCCCTTCCCCCAAGCTCCCTTCCCCGAGCAACATGGCTGGGGCTGGGACAAGGGAAGCGGAGCGGGCTGCTCCCGGCCCCCCTCCCCCACTAATCCCCCGGGCCACTCTGGGCCTGTGGGGCCCCCAAAAGTCCCCTCCCACAGCTCCTGCCTCCCAGACCATTGGGGGTGGAGGTGGAGCCCCACTCAGCATAGAGCACCCAAATGGCTAGGGATGGCCCTGCCTCCCTCCCCCGCATCTAACTGTACACGTGAAGGAAAAGCAGATAATAAACGCTACCTCTCTGTGTTGTACTGCTACCTCTTCTAGTACAAGTAAATTAATGAGAAATCAAGAGCTGTTTCCTGTTAAGTTGGGGGCACCATCACTGTAATGGGAAATAAATTTACCAGAGGTTCCTTTCCCTGCAGCAAGCTCACCTGTGCTCAACTGCTAGGACTGACTAGACTGCAGTGGAGGCTCAAACAGGTCCAGGCTCATGGCATAGCTAGATTTCCCGGTCACATGTCCCCCCTCCTCCTCCTCACTGTTCACACCAGGGGCCTGTGACTCAGGCTCCTCAGAGGTACCCGCAGTGGTGTGTGGGGTGCTGGTGGAGTCTGCATCAAGAATGGCATGCGGCTCTTTGTAAAAGCGGCAGGTCTGCAGCTTGGCACCAGGTTGACCATTGGCCTCCCTGGCCTTTTGATATGCTTGACGTAGTTCCTTTGCTTTTATGCAGTACTGCTGCTGATCCCCATCATACCCCTTTTCCTACATCCCCGTGCAATCTGCTCATAGATGTCCACATTTCTATGGCTGATCCATAGCTTTGCTTGCACTGCCTCTTTTTCCTACAGGCCCAGGAGAGCCAATATCTCCTATCTACTCCAGGCCGCAGTGTGACTGGAACGTGTAGCTTGCATGGTCAGCTGGGCAGTTGCACAGAACAATGGAGAGCTGCTAGGTATGTTCCCCAACATGAACAACCAGAAAAAGGCATTTCAAAAATTTGCAGGGTTTTAAGGCTGGGGAGGGGCTTCTGGCCTCTGTGACCCCTGACCGGTGGAGTTCACAACTGTGACCAGAGTGGTCAGTGTTGGGCACTGTGGGAGAGCTGCTGGGGAACTGTTAGTGTCAACATTGGTTGACATTAGTGTCTACATTTGCATTGCGTCAACCTCAGTATATCAACCATTGCTCAACGCCGCTAAGGGAAGTGGTGTTACTATGTTGGCATAATGGAGCACTTACATCGCTCGGAGACATATTTAAGTGCAGACACATACACAGCTAGTTTGATACAGGGCCGCTTATGTTGACCTAACTTTGTAGCATTGACCAGGCCTTCGTCTGACCTCCTGTATAACACAGGCCATAGAGTGTCACACTGTGATTTCTGCATTGAGCCCAACAACTTGTGGTTGAGCTAGGCTAGAGCATCTCTTTTGGAAGAATCTGAATATCATATAATAAATTATATGTATTGTATTATTAACGTAGCAGACTTTAAATGTTTGTAATAGTATTATGCCAAGGAGGTATGTTGAAAACTTTTATTATTTACTGTATAAATCTCCTTTCATAATCTTGGAATTTTTTCTCACCAAACCACAACTTTGGGGGTTTTCTGGGCTTGACTATCATTGAGCTGATGCATCATAACCACTTAAACAACACACCCCTTGACATAATATGCAGTAAAAACAAAGGCAGATGTGGCACCTCAACACTAAGAAACATCAAGCTGTGGCGGGAAGAGGGGGAAGTTGGGGAGGAACGGTTAGCTTGCCAGTAAAAACTCTACAAGTGAAACAGTTTTAATATATTAAATTTAGAAGATTGTATTTAAAATAATACCCAGCATTTAACAAATGATCGTATTTCTTTTTCACAGTGGCCTATTATATATTCTTTAATTTAATTAAGATTTTGTTTTGTTTTGCAATTTCAGACAAACATTAGTAAAATTCGTAATAGGATGGAGGAATTCTGGAAACCAGCATAAAGTGCAAGTGATCAGACTTCATGTGGGTATACTGCATGGTGAATGGGAAGATAAGGGAGGAAAGTTCACTCAAAACCCAGTAACAGGCCATAGGACCAGAATAATGGCTGTCACCCCTCCATGCTCAGGGGTTCCTGACCACTGAAGACAGAGGCCCCTACTCCAGCCCTCCAGTGGACTGCATCCAATGCTTTCCTCTACGCAGACCAGAAAGAATAAAAATTCACCTCAGTAACAGAAAACTGGAATTTCACTTTAATGTAGCTACTCTGTGGTGTGTTAGAGAGAAAATCCATTATTACCAATAGAGGATAAGCTACTTGTGCTTTCAAAAATTATTTTTGGTGAGGAACATTGTAAGTGAAATGCTCTTAGAGTTTTCAGGACGGTAAAGCGGGGGGTTGACATGAAATCAAAATTCCTTTTACACTGAAATCAGCTCATTACTATTCAATAATATTTTATCACATCATCTTACCTGGATAGCAAGTAAAATTCACACTTACCCTGGTTTACTCTCATTATTGTCTTCCATAAGCCATAGAAAAATAAGATAAAGAGCCTGAAGGCTTTTTTTGAATATTTTAAAAAGTATTAGAAAGAGAACTTCATACTGGAATTAAACTTAAAAAGATTAATACAGAGGGAAATGTATCTAGCCAAGCTCTTTTTGCTATTATTAAAAACCCCAATGCCTTCTCCCTAACAGCCTAACTTCTCGGTCCATTATTCCTGCAGTGCCAGTGTATTGTTTGCTGCCTTAATCTGCTATTCCTGTTTTTATAACAATTTATGAATTCCTACCAGCAATTCTAAAGCCTCAGGCTGTCATCTCTTAAATTACAGTAAACTGTGTTGGGCTGGGCCAGACCTCCAGGAATTCCAGGTGCTTAATGAAGTGACTGTACAGGGCTTTCTTCTGAGTCAGTGCTGACCCAAGGGCTCCGGCCTACTGTGCTCCTAGAGGTGACATCTTTCAGATATATATAAAACTGCTCTCCTGTGTGTGATGTCTCTAAATTCTGGTGAATTTTCAATGTCACTGATTTACATCTTGTCCACTCACTTGAGCAAGAGACTAGATTGAATCAGTCTGTAGTTATCCATGTTATTCCTCTTACACATTCTGGGCCACATTAAGAGATGAGTTTAGTTTATAGGGAGTCAAAGTTGAAATTGAAATGAAATTAATGGAGATATCCCATCTCCTAGAACTGGAAGGGACCTTGAAAGGTCATTGAGTCCAGCCCCCTGCCTTCACTAGCAGGACCAAGTACTGATTTTGCCCCAGATCCCCAGGTGGCCCCCTCAAGGATTGAACTCACAACCCTGGGTTTATCAGGCCAATGCTCAAACCACTGAGCTATCCCTGCCCCTCCCACCATTTTCTTATGGTCTCCTCAATGTGAATGTTATGCCAGTTAGGACCATTTCCAGATTCACTTAGATTTACTTAGATACACAGAAACAGATTAGCTGCTGCGCTCAGCATCCCCTGGCGTACAGCAGAGCAGGGGACATCAGGGGCCTGGTAATAGCACTCTGATTCTCTGCCCTAGCCCTTGGGCCTACCTTACTCCAGCTGGCAACTGTCTACCAGCTGTGTATAGCCAGGACTCAGTGTACTCCAGCCACTTCTCTCCCCTCCCCCTCTTGATGTGTTTCCTGTGCTGGGGGCTGTGGGGAGGTGGAGTAGGAAGCTGAGAGGCAAAGGGGATGGAGTGGCTCAGAGAATCTGTCCCTTGCATGCTCTTACACTCAGAAAGCCAAATTTGTGCTATGTTGCCCTTACACTAACTTAGACTCTATAGATCTACTTATGTTCATTCTGTTGATGTCTAATAAACCCTACGTTGTTCTAACTTGTCTACCAAGGAACCAGAGGAAGTTGTAAAAATGTTTTGGTTGCAAATACTGCAGGGAAAGATCTTTGTTTCATTTTGTTCTTTTAAATTTTTCCAAGCAGCTATAGCACTATGCAGACAGGACTAGTATTTCAAAGTGGCATCATCTCAGCTTCTACAGATGCACATTCAAATTGGGTACTTAGCCATGGTCTGCGGTTTTTAAAGGCTAATTTTGAAAAATTTCATCCACAACATATCCAGGATTTGTGATTTAATTAAACCTATTTGCTGGTAGCAAGGGTAGGACTTTGTCTGATCTCCTTTGGAAAGAGTGCTAGCTGCAGCTAGCTCTGGTGGCTCCCAGGAGAAGAGACACTCCTGAAGACAGACTGAATCTATTTAATATGGAGATTTGTAGATCAGAACCTTGGTATGAATCCAGTAGTTAATGAGGCCTAATCACAATCATATGGCACCAGAAAAAAATGCAGTGGGACATATCTTGCTGTTCATTCTCAGGCAAAATTCTCATTGAATTAAGTTACTTAATCGTTCAATCAATTGGGAAGGGGAAGAGGGTGTTCATTCCAATTTTATCATCAGATTTTTTTGCAGATACTCTAGCTATGTTTGGCTGTTAACTGAGCCTAATCATCCATTTTGGTTAATACTGTGAAGAACCTGTTATGTTTTATTCATCTAAAATATGGACCATTTGTTTTGACTGCATCCATTACAGAAAGAGAAAATATGGAGAGTTATATATAGTTTAGTGCTAGTGTTGGGTTGCACTGATGTCAGAAATAATAAATGCCAGATGCAGAATTCAAGGTAGTAGTATTGGGCCAGATTCCTCCCTTGTGTACCACTGAGTTCACTAGAGTTACACCAAAGATTAGTTTAGCCTCTATGCATAGATTATGAGGCCTAGTTATAATATTTGTCAAAACAAGAGAAATAGTCAAGATTTTTTAAAAGTTGACAGCATTTTGATAAGTGACTTTAATATCCAATGTTAATGCACCAAATGTTGAAGCTGGATTCAAACTAATACATAAGTGTGGCCAAAAAAAAAAATAAAAGGCAACACATTAGTAATGGAAGGGTAAGAATCACCAACTCTGACTCTGCAGTTACTGTAATGAAGTATCATAACATTCTCAAGCAAAATGGCCTGCATTAATAGGCCACAAAATGGGCATTAAGAAACCTAGCTGTTAAAGACTTGTTATTGGAATCTTTTTCAATGATGTGAGAGGCATTCAGCTGCTACATCTGTGAGTGCTTTAAGGGGATAATTTTCTGATTGATAGTCTCTCTAGTAACCCAGCTCACACATCCTTTTCAGGAAAGAATGAGGTTTATGTAGACACTCTGGAGGATCTTGTTGATTTGTGCTTTTTCATATACACTCTCTCTCTCTGGGTGATTTATTGTGGCTAGGGTTTGTTTTTGATTCATGTTGATTACATCAGAAATTAACTTTTGAACATTATTATTTAAGTGTATTTCATCAAAACTTGCTAAGTGCTATACAGATGAATATAAAACTAGGCCCGTCTCCCAGGATCTTGCCATCTAAGCCCCAATCCTGCAAGCTTCTCCATGCAAGCAGACCCGTTTACAGGATCAGCCCCTAAGGTAGGGTTGCCAGGTGTCCGGTTTTCAGCCAGAACACCCGGTCGAAAAGGGACCCAGGCAGCTCCAGTCAGCACCGCCTACCAGGCTGTTAAAAGTTTGGTTGGCGGTGCAGCAGGGGCCTGGGTCTAAGGCAGGCTCCCTGCCTGCTCTGGCTCCATGCTGCTCCCGGAAGCAGCTGCCACGTCCCTGCAGCCCTTAGGTGCTGGGGCATCCAGGGACTGGGAGGCTCTACACACTGCCCCTGCCCCAAGTATTGGCTCCACAGCTCCCATTGGCCATGAACCGCGACCAATGGGAGCTGCAGGGGGCAGTGCCTGCGGGCGCGAAGGCAGCACACACCACTCAGAGCTGCCCGGCTGTGCCTTCGCCTGGATGCCGCAGGGACCTGTCAGCCACTTCCCCCCGCGGTAAGTGCCACCGGGATCCCACATCCCCCCCCACACACCCCAACCCCCTGGCCCAGCCCGGAGCCCTCCCCCTTTACCCCAAACCCCTCATCCCCAGCCCCACCCCCAGCTGGAGACCTCACCCCCCACCGCATCCCAACCCCCTGCCCCAACCCGGAATCCCCTCCCACACCCCAAACCCCTCATCCCTGGCCCCACCCCAAAGCCCACACCCCCAGCCAGAGCCCTCACCTCCTTCCACACCCCACCACCTGCCCCAGCCTGGTGAAAGTGAGTGAGGGTGGGAAAGAGTGAGCAGTGGACGGAGGGGGGATGGAGTGAGCAGGGGGTGCAGCCTCAGAGAAGGGGCGAGGTGGGGGGCCGGGGCAGGGGTGTTCATTTTTTTGTGATTAGAAAGTTGGCAACCCTAAAACAATGTATATGTGGTGTATTGAGAACTGTGTTGGAACTGCATGCTATCATGTTAAGAGTGGGGGGAGGAGATTTCCTGGGGCCCTGCTTATACACTAGTGGACTCTATTAGGGTGACCAGATGTCCTGATTTTATAGGGACCATCCCGATATTTGGGGCTTTTTTTATATGGGCTTCTATTGCCCCACACCCCTGTCCCGATTTTTCACACTTGCTATCTGGTCACCCTAGACTCTATAGGGAAACGTGCAATCAAAGTCAGTCTGGAGAAAACCAGCTTAGAGTAAGGTGGGTTGAACTGTGCTTCTGTTTTATGGGCCAGTCTGCTTTGTCTCTTTCTTTTTATGGGTTCTTTTGTGTTATTGTTCTGAATTCAAAGAAATAATGTAGTGTTACATTGCAGTCTTCCCGCAAGTGTATTTTATGATTTTATCTAATTTCTCTCTGTGTCCTGTGAACACAACAGCATTGATGAAAGTCAAGAACAAGTGGTGGTGAAGTGTAGCATGAATTGTGTTAGTATCAAAAGTGACAGTTTTGTTTTATTTTCCTTTTTATCATTTACAGTATTTTTTTAGCACTTTGAGGGGACAAAAGTTCATAGGCCTCAAGTGAAAAGTGTGCTGTGAGTAGGGACTTGATGGAGAGGATCTGGAGGAGTGATTCAGGCACTGGGGAAGAAAGGAAGAAGCTATGGAAAGGAGATTGGGATATTAAATGTTCAGGATGGGCTGGTGTGATGAGGTGACATGAGGGATAAAAAGAGATGAGAGCTGGTAGGCAAGAGCTAAACTGTACTACGTTTTGAAGCCAAGGATAAGGAGTTTAAATTTGGTGTGAAAGGTGAGGGGAAGCTAATGATGGGGTTTGAAGAGTTTTCAGGCATGGCTGGAGCTGAGTAGCTGAACTGAATGGGGGAGAGGTCAGAGGAAGGAAGGAAGGAAGGTGAAAAGAAAACTAAAAACTAACACAGAAGTTTCTAAATTTATACTGCCTCCTATGTTTGGAACTTGGCTTTTGCTTTCTACTGACCAAGCATCCTCCACATCCTTAAATTATTCGGGTGGAAAATTTTTCCAGTGAAAAATACAATTTCATCAACATTTTCATGGGAAAATGTCAATTCCAGTGAAAAAAATTCAGATTTCCTGCAGGAAGTTTTTTAAATTAAAACTTTCATTTTGAATCAACATTTTTAAATTTAACAATTTTTTTCTTTTTGTCTTAAAATGTCAGTTCATTTTTTGTTGTTTAAAAACATGAAACCAAATGCCTCTAAGATGAAATGTCATTTGGGAACAAAAAATTATATTTGTTTTAACTTAAAATATCATTTTGTTTCAGTTGTTTTGAAATGATGATTTGGAACAGAAAATTTTGCTTTACATCCATTCAAAATTTCCTTTGTGGAAACTAACATCTTTTGACTGAAAAGTCTCACATGTAGACTTTCAGTTCAAAATTTCTTGCAGGAAAATTTTTGGTTTTCTCACTTCCTCTACTTAAAACCCACTTCTTTCACTCTGCTTTCCATTTCTGGCTTGCAACAGCTGTCTCTGTTCCCTCACACTTGAGGTATCTTCAGTTAAACTGTATCCATGCAATTTGGATAGAAAATTCCAAGACAAGATTTGTCTGCGATCTTTGGGGCAATACAATCATTTTGTTCTAGATTTGTACTTCTGCAATCGGTTTCTGGGTCATTGAGAAGTAGGAAGAAAAACAGATCTATGCTGAGGTCATGTTTCTGCTGAAACATTTGTTTTTCTTTTCTTCTCTTCCTGCTTTTGTAATTAGTTTGAATTCAGACCTTTACTTGCAAGGAATAGGGTATAGTAGGGTCTTCTACTGACTATTTCCTGGTTGGAAACACAACAGAATTTTCCAGATTCTCTTTACATGTCTAACTTTCAATAGAGCTCTACAGCATACTGAAGTGCGATATTGGTTGTAATGTTGTAGCTCTGATTCACTCTGATAACTTTCTGAAGGCTGGTTTGAAAGTACATTATTTTCCAATTGAGTCACATAGTGAAATGATAAACAAAATAAAATCCTCCTGTCATGAGTTGATGTTTATCTTGTTTCTGCACTTCTTGCGTGCTTCTTTGTTATTTTTTCCATTCTGCTGCAGCTACATATCTGAAAGCTGCAAACATTCTAAAACTTTATATTTTTTTGTATTAATTTCCTGTGTTTTGCAGAATTTTTTTTCCTGTTCTCTGTCTCAAAACTTCAGTAAAAAGAAAGCTTGAATAATAACAGTAGATAATATTGCAAAGCCTCATGTTTAGATTCAAGCATTAATTTACTTTCAGGAAGTAAGTGATATATTTTAACTTTTAAAAAGGTAATATGGATTTTTTTTTTTTTTTTGAGAAATCACTAATTCACCAAGGCTGGGACTTTGCAGTGTTTATGCTGGTGACACAAATGTAATGAAATATAATAACAACAATAATAAATATATACTTGGTATCATATTTCACCCAAGGATCTCCAAGTTTAAAGCTCCCATTTACTTTCTGAAGAGATAAGAAGATACATTTAGTGTCGTGGCCCCAATCCCTTCTCAGGTTTCAGAGTAACAGCCGTGTTAGTCTGTATCCGCAAAAAGAAGAACAGGAGTACTTGTGGCACCTTAGAGACTAACAAATTTATTAGAGCATAAGCTTTCGTGGACTACAGCCCACTTCTTCGGATGCATATAGAATGGAACATATATTGAGGAGATATATATACACACATACAGAGAGCATAAACAGGTGGGAGTTGTCTTACCAACTCTGAGAGGCCAATTAATTAAGAGAAAAAAAACTTTTGAAGTGATAATCAAGCTAGCCCAGTACAGACAGTTTTAGTTCCCTTGGCTTTTTGGTGTTGCATGAAGCATTGCTTCAATCATTTCAAAAGGTCCAGTTGTGCAACTCTTATTCACACTGGTGAGCATTGACAGAATTAGCTTCAGTGGGGTGGCTCACCAACATGAGTTATGGTTTTACAGTAAGGTTAAAACATAAGCTCAAACAAGTTTGACCACTCGTGAGCCACACTCTATGACAAAGACAGTTTTGGACGGATGAATGCATCTGTTTCCCAAAGCATGTATTTCACAGACACTGTCTTGCTAGTTGAAGCTCTGAGCACTACATTGTTTACAAAGTGAGTCATAACAGAAACATTTACAGTTAAAACAATTTAGCTAACTTTATAAAAACATAACTACATGGGCAATGTGTACTATAGCTGCTAAATGACAATTTAGACACATAAGCTTGTTAAAGTCTATTAAAACTGGATAAATCTAATCTCTAATCATTCCATCAGGATCTTTAAGCAGCCACATATTCTACGTCCAATTTGAAATGACTTTTGTAATTTTCACCCTACTGATTAGCTCCAAATGTTAAAGTTCCACATTCCCACACTTTCTGTACACATTCTGGGATGATTTCTGCTGGGTGCATAGCTCCTTGATTCCCTACCCCAGCCCTGGCTCTGGCACTGGTTTAAAGGCTATTCTAAATTCTGCCAGTTGGCTGTAGTCCCCTAGGAACCATATGCCAGCTGGAGGTAGCCGGGGTGTATCATACTCTGGCCACTCCCACTCCATGATCCCTGTAATGGGTTTGCAAGAAGGGAGGTATAGGTGATTGCGCTACTGATCCCACACCCATTGTGGACTCCCTCACACTGGAGAATCTCCAGCAAGGGGCTTGTGCGTGGTATTCCCTTCCTTAGAGCATCCAGAACAGCACAAAATGACTAGAATGGGACAAAGAATGTGCCACTTGAAGTGACTGAACTCATGAGCAGTGGAAGTTAAGAAGAAATTTAAGTATCATTAAGATCAGAAAGAAAGAAATGTAGACCAACATTTTCAAAGGTAACCTCTAGTTATGGATGCCTTAAGCTTTGGGTCCCCAGCTTGAGAGACATGTGACATATTGGAAAAATGTGGATCATTTTTGTAATTTGTGATCCTGATGCCTGATTTTCAGTGGAGCCTCCACCAGTAACCCCAGCTGTAGTCAGTGGGAGTGGCAGGTGCTCAGCACTTCTGACATACAATCCCCTAGGTTTAGCACATTGGGCACACAAATACTGAACCACCCAAAATTAGAGGCCACTTTTGAAAATTTGGACCTGACAATTTTGTTGTGAGATTCCAGTCAAAAGTCTAAAAATATCCCAGACACCACTGTAGATTTCCTCACATTTCTTTGCAGCCTGTTATACAAACTACCCCCATCAACTCTAACTCTTTCCAGATGGTTCATATATAGCATGCAGCAATCTTTACTTCCCACTATCCACATTAAAACAAAAAACTGCTCACTTAGCAAAAATACAGCCAAGTTCACAGACTAGGATTTAAAAACTGTATACTAAACAAGTGACATGCACATAGACTGAGAGGGGAAGTATTGCCTTTCAGAGTAATTTTCTCAGGTTACTGGGTGGAGGCTCGAGCCGGTTCTGTGTTGTGTCGATGAAAAGGAGCCCTTAGATATTGAAGCTGGCCCTGGTTGCTGCTGGCTCCACCTGGCAGAAGGGTTACAACAGTCATGCTAGAAGGGCATAATGAGTGGGATCCCACAGGGATCAGTTCTGGGTCTGGTTCTGTTCAATAACTTCATCAATGATTTAGATAATGGCATACAGAGTACACTTATAATCAGGGCCGGCTCTAACTTTTTTGCCACCCCAAGCAAAAAAAAAGGGTGCCGCCTTCCATAACACACCCCCTCAGCACCGCGATGCCCCCCAACCCCCCCCCGCCCCCGCAGCGCCCCGCCGACCCCCCCCCCCCCGCAGAGCGCCGCGCCGCGCTGCTGAACCCCCCCCGCCGCCACACACACCTCCCGCTGAGCGCCGCACCGCCAAACATCCCCACCGCCGAGCCGCGCTGCCAAATACCCCTCCCCCACGGAGCGTACCGCCACGCTGCCACACACCCCTCCCCCAGCGCCACTGCCGAATCCCACCCCCCAGTGCCCCCCACGTGCCCAGCTGATGAAACAAAAACAACCCACCCCCAGTGCCGCCCGACCAACCCCCCCCCAAAAAGCCCTGAGCACCCCCCGCCACCCCAAGATTGGCTGCCCCTTACCAGGTGCCGCCCCAAGCACGTGCTTGGTTGGCTGGTGCCTGGAGCCAGCCCTGCTTATAATGTTTGCAGATGATACCAAGCTGAGAGGGATTGCAAGTGCTTTGGAGGATAGGATTATAATTCAAAATGATCTGGACAAACTGGAGAAATGGTCTGAAGTAAATAGGATGAAATTCAATAAGGACAAATGCAAAGTACTCTATTTAGGAAGGAACAATCAGTTGCACAGAAACAAAATGATGAATGACTGCATAGGAAGGAGTAGTGTGGAAAGGGATCTGGGGGGTCAGAGCGGACTACAAGCTAAATATGAGTCAACAGTGTAACACTGTTGCAAAAAAAGCAAACATCATTCTGGGAAGTATTATCAGGAATGTTGTAAACAAGATACAAGAAGTAACTCTTCCGCTCTGCTCCACACTGATTAAGCCTCAACTGGAGTATTGTGTCCAGTTCTGGGCGTCACATTTCAGGAAGGATGTGGACAAATTGGAGAAAGTCCAGAGAAGAGCAACAAAAATGATTCAGGTCTAGTAAACATGACTTCTGAGGGAAGCTTGAAAAAATTGGGGTTTGTTTAGTCTGGAGAAGAGAAGACTGAGAGAGGACATAATAACAGTTTTCAAGTACATAAAAGGTTGTTAAAAGGAGGAGGAAGAAAAATTGTTCTTCTTAACTGCTGAGGATAGGACAAGAAGCAATGGGAAGTTTAGGTTGGACATCAGGAACAACTTCCTATCTATCAGGGTGCTTAAGCAGTGGAATAAATTGCCTAGGGAGGTTGTGGAATATTCATCATTGGAGATTTTAAGAGCAGGTTAGATAAACACCTGTTAGGGATGGTCTACATAATACATAATAGTCCTGCCTTGCGTGCAGGGGACTGGACTAGATGACCTCTCAAGGTCCCTTCCAGTCCTATGATTCCATGTTTAAACAGGGGAGCAGTGAGTAGGATTAGGGAATTGACTTTAGCTCTGTCTGTGATATTGGTGAGACCAATATGGGAATACTGTGTCCAGTTCTGGTGTCCACATTTTAAAAAGGATATTGAAAAACTGGAGAGTGTGCAGAAAAGAGCCACAAAAATGATCTTTTACAATATTTTACAGTGAGAGACTTAAAGAGATCAATCTGTTTCATTTATCAAAAGGACATTGGCAGGTGTTTTAATTATGGTATTTAAGTATCTTAACTGAGAGAAAATACCAGGCAATATAGGTCTCTTTAATCTAATAGTGAACGGCATATCAAGAACCAATTGCTGGAAGTTAAAGCCAGACAAATTCAAATTGGAAATAAGGCATAAATTTTTAACAGTGAGGGTGGTTAACCATTGGAACAAACCACTAAGGGAAGTAGTGGATTCTCCATCTCTTGCTGTCTTCAAATCAAGACTGGACGGCTTTCCAGAAGATATGCGTTAGTCAAACACAAGTAATTGAGGTCAATACAGGAAAAACGGAATGGAATTGAGTGGCGCTATATAGGAGGCCAGATTAGATGATCTAATGGTTTCTTCTGGCCTCAAAACATATTAATCTATTAATCAGGATCTGTACTTCTCCAGGTTGGGCACGGTGGGCCCAGGGCTCTACAGTTTCACAGAGCATTCTCTGTGTTGGGTGCTTGGCTGCCTGGTTCTTGCTGACTTGTTCAGGGTGTAAATGATTGCCTGTGTGGGGTCAGGAAGGAATTTCCCACCAGGTCAAATAGATAGTGAACATGGGGGTTTGCATCTTTCTCTGCAGCATGTGGGTATGGGTCACTTGCCAGGATTATCTGGGTATATCAACAACAACAATACACTTAGACAGTGGAGATCTGTAGCGCTGAGTGTCCCTGACCACACTGTATGGTCCCCTTCTGACCTCAAGTCCAATCTTCAGAGCTCAAAGTAGGGGGCCTTTGTCTCTAAGGCGGGCAACATGGCCAAAAAGGGCTAGCCAGCAGTGGCCAATGATGACTTCAGTCCTCTCAAGGCTACTTCTCAATGATACATCCCTATTACTGATAAAATCAAACTATCTTATACCCAATAGTCGCTACTAGCAATGCTTTTGAAATGCCTCCAGCCTCCTGATGTGGTGTTTAAGCAACATCCATGTTTCAGATCCATATAAGAAGATCAGAATTATGCAGGTTTGAGAAATGTGTACTACTGAATATAGTTTCACCTTCTTTTGACTCCAGACCCTCTGCAGGTCCTCCATGGCTAAGGCTGCTAAACCAGTTCTCCTTAGGATGTCTGACTGGCCGTTCCTATTTGATGACAGTTTATTCCCTAAATAGATTAAAGCATCCACTATTTATATGGTTTATATGACTCTGGAAGCACTGACGTCTTATACCAGCACTTTTGCACCTACACTCTGTTTTTTATTTTTACCCAAGAAACCCTTAGCCCTGGGGCAGCTACCTTCTGCTGGAAGGTCTCTAGTGTACCTTTGAGATTGCATGTGCCCTGACCAAAGAGAACAACATCTCTCTTACCTTCATGGGTTTATCTCACTTAATCATTTCCCTGCCACTGTGGAGGCCTCAGGCACAGGTGCACCTTAGTTTCTCCTAATCTCTGCCTGCGGCCCATAATTGCCTACTCTCTTGTGAGCTATCTAATTTTGGTTATTGGGTTTAGTGTGTGAGTGCTGGATGATTATGGTGGCCTGTGATATAAAGAGGGTCAGACTATATGGTCTAGTAGTCCCTGCCAGCTTCAAACTCTATGACTAAGAATCAGTTCAGTTGTGCTAGGTGGTTAGGGCACCCCCATGGGAGATCCAGGGTCCAGTCTCCCTGCTCCAGTGACTTTTTATCTATTTATCCACAGTGGAACAGCTTCTGCAGAAGAGACAGAGGGCGCCCCACATAAGAATGTCCCATAGCCCTGTGGTTAGAGCAATCTCCCTGTTCAAATCATTTCTTCCCCTCAGGGAGATGAGGCGAATTGAAGCTGGGTCTCCCACATCCAGGCGAATGCTCTACCCAATGAACTAAAAATTATTAGGTGACTGCCGCCCCTGCTACTGCCATCAACACCTACTGTTCCAGCCAAATTTTGAATGGGGCCCAATCTGGTCGTCAGCCTCTGAGCACGCCTACCAGAATGGGCCCTGTATGTGAGAGAGGTGGGTGAGTGCCTGTCATCTCCCAGATTGCAGATTACTCTGGCAATTTGACAGGAGCTAGCAGTCTGATGCTGAGAGTGAGGAAGTGGTGCACATTCCCAGAGGCAGAAACTTAGGCAACTAAGGAAATTTTATCCTGAAAATTTAAGCACCAGGTGAGTGTAGGTGCCTGCAGGGTTTGGTGGGGGGTTTGTGGATTGCAATGGCGCCTAAAACTGCAACTTAGGTGCCTAAGCACCTTTTTGAATCGCACCCTAAGCACAGATGCTTTCGTTCCCAAAGGGGAATTTTTTGAAAGTTTTGAGCATGGGAAATCAGGATATTAAACTGACACTGTTTTGTAAACTTAACCTATTTGCTGTTCACATAAGCGGCTAATTACACTGGTCTACAATTTTTGAGAAGTCGTCTGCTTCAGAGATAAAATGTGCTATTTATTATGTATTTTGATGTGCTGAATTCAAATATGACAATTAAAACAACTGATTGGCTACTGTTTCTAAGATAGTTAAGTTTTTACATTTTATGTCTATGTATATTAGTGTAGATAGTAGAGTTTTAATCATAAATTGTAAACCTAGGTCTTTTCATGTGTTTATGGTTGCTTTACATGATAATATTTCACCTGTCCTGTTTATGTAACACTTTAAAAATCAGCAAAAGGGTTATATAAATAAAATTTATTATGAAACAAAAGGCAAAAAACTATTATGTACATAGTTTAGTCCTATTCAGTGTCTACTCGGCGCTTCTTGGCTTGTCTCTTGTATTCATTAAATGGAGCATCTCTTGTTCACTGTCCAGCAATAGTCTGCAAGCATTAATGAGCTCCATTTGCCTGATAGCATTTCTCCACTGTTGCAATGTCCTGGTGAAATCGCTCGCCGTGCTCATTGCTCACTGCTCCGCAGTTCGGTGGAAAAAAATCTAGATGAGAGTGTAAAAAAATGTATCTTTAGTGACATGTTGCAACCAAGGCTTTTCTATGCCTTGAGGAGGTTTTCCACCAACAACCTGTAGTTATCTGCCTTGTTGTTTCCGAGAAAATTTATTGCCACTAACTGGAAGGCTTTCCATGCTGTCTTTTTCTTGCAATGCAGTGCATGGTCAAATGCATCATCTCGAAGAAGTTCACGAATCTGAGGACCAACAAAGACACCTTCCTTTATCTTAGCTTCACTTAACCTTGGAAATTTTCCACGGAGGTACTTGAAAGCTGCCTGTGTTTTGTCAATGGCCTTGACAAAGTTCTTCATCAGACCCAGCTTGATGTGTAAGGGTGGTAACAAAATCTTCCTTGATTCAACAAGTGGTGGATGCTGAACATTTTTCCTCCCAGGCTCCAATGACTGTCGGAATGGCCAAGCTTTCTGGATGTAGTGGGAATCTCTTGCACGACTATCCCATTCGCAGAGAAAACAGCAGTACTTTGTGTATCCAGTCTGCAGACCAAGCAAGAGAGCAACAACCTTCAAATCGCCACAAAGCTGCCACTGATTTTGGTCATAGTTTATGCACCTCAAAAGTTGTTTCATGTTGTCATAGGTTTCCTTCATATGGACTGCATGATCAACTGGAATTGATGGCAAAACATTGCCATTATGTAGTAAAACAGCTTTAAGACTCATCTTCGATGAATCAGTGAACAGTCTCCACTCATCTGGATCGTGAAGGATGTTGAGGGCTGCCATCACACCATCGATGTTGTTGCAGGCTACAAGATCACCTTCCATGAAGACGAATGGGACAAGATCCTTTTGACGGTCACGGAAACCCTAACATCACCTGCCAGGAGATTCCACTGCTGTAGTCTGGAGCCCAACAGCTCTGCCTTACTCTTGGGTAGTTCCAAATCCCTGACAAGGTCATTCAGTTCACCTTGTGTTATGAAGTGTGGTTCAGAGGAGGAGGATGGGAGAAAATGTGGGTCGTGTGACACTGATGGTTCAGGACCAGAAGTGTCATCCTCTTCCTCTTCCTCTTCTGACTCAAGTGAGAATGATTCTGGTGCATCAGGAACCGGCAGTCCTTCTCCGTGGGGTACTGGGCATATAGCTGATGGAATGTTTGGATAATGCACAGTCCACTTTTTCTTCTTTGACACACCTTTCCCAACTGGAGGCACTATGCAGAAGTAACAATTGCTGGTATGATCTGTTGTCTCTCTCCAAATCATTGGCACTGCAAAAGGCATAGATTTCCTTTTCCTGGTCAACCACTGGCGAAGATTTGTTGCACAAGTGTTGCAGCATATGTGTGGGGCCCACCTCTTGTCCTGATCTCCAATTTTGCAGCCAAAATAGGTTTTCTTAACCATAGTGATTATACTGCGTTTTTGTGATGCAAAAGTCACTTCACCACAAACAAGCAGAAGTTATCTGCACTGTTCACACAAGTACGAGGCATCTCTGCTCACTTTGGCTAAACAGAAATGTGTCCCTTTGCAAAATCAAACACTGACAAATAAGAGAGCACGACACTGTATGATTTCTAGAGCTGATATAGGGCAATTTGTTCAGCAGAGTGATGTAAGCTTCGTTATGATTGCATCATCCATGACTTCTAGGAATAACATGATGCAATTCATATCATGTATGACTCAATACCAGCTTCAGATTGCATCATTCATTGTTTTGCCTAAAAAGCAAGTACTGTCCAAATCCAGTCATAGATTTATTCATAGATCCAGTCAAAGATGTATTTTAGTCATTTCTGGTTTAAATTGAGATCCCTTCCCTTTATAACTCACTTATCCTCCGCCATTCCCAAGTCAAGGGTCGTATATACTGACCTAATAGCATATCTTGAAAACTTGACTACATTTATTTCAGAAGCATTTTGGCTGTAGAGCAGTGTTACTGATCAATTCACTATGGCAATTCAGAAAGCACTTGCAGTATCTTGTTGTGGTTTCTCATTCCCGGAGAGGTTTTCCACTTAGCTACAGCATTGTAGCCACTGTGTTTCAAAACATAGTATACACTGTGTTCTTCACTCCAGTTGCTTTACATTAACACCTGGAGAAAGTTTGTGCCTTTTCTCCTGTGCCCTTTAGTGAGAAAACATGCCCTTGATTTTAAATATATTTAATATAATGCATTTCAGTTTAAAACATGTTTGATTTTAGAGGACATTCACTGTTGTTCTGCGTATGATTAATGTGTGCCCTTACATGAACTATGTCTCTACAAGATCCTATATAGATGTAAGCAGAGTCTGAATGAACTCTGCCCTGACGTAGTGGTGAGCTGTGGAAAAGGACTTCAGGGGCTTATCTCATTTGCATGGACACACCTACCCTGCCTAGGTGCTCGGCATGATGGGATTGCTTGCCCAAATGATCACTTGTGGCTGGTGTTGGATCCCTAGTCTCCTTGTTATTGGGGTAGGAGTAATAAAGAGTTGTTATCCTTGTTGTGTGAACCGAGGGCAGCAGAACTATACTTGGCATGCCCTGATGGAGGGACTCATCCCCAACTGAATGGCACTCGCTAGGCAGGGAACATGGGTTCCAAAGCCCAGTGAGTTGAGAGAGGGTGGGGATGGGTATGTATATGTGGTGGCGGCGGCGGCAATGTTTAAGGGTCCTAGACACAATTTCACCCTTTCCATGGTATAATAAAAAAGCTAATTTAGACTCAATTGAGAATCTTGTTACATGCTGCAGAGCTGAAATCACTGATACTTACTTAGATCTACTTTGAGAGAGTGTCTCTATTGCGAGACTGCCCAGTATGCACCAGCAGTGAGGCTCCCCACTAACAGCTGAAATCACTGAGATTTGTGTTACGTGATGGGCCCTGAAGATATCTTGGCGAGTGGCCAGTCCAAGGGGTGCTGGTGGAGAAGACCAGAGCAAAGCCCTGCAGAGAGCCGTGCCAATTGGTTGGTGGCCCAGTGAGCAAGTGCCCAAGCAGTGGAGCATGTAAAGTGCTTCCTTACCCTCCCCCTTCCACCCAGGGTGGGAGGTGAACTCTGCGGATGAACCTCTGAACTCTGGGGCTGCACTGGCCAAGGACAGCAATTGTGAGTGGGGTGCAGAGAAGGGACGGGCACATTAAAGGGACTTTTGGGTTGCTGGACTTAAGACCTGAGGGGAAAAGGACACTGCCCAACTTAGTTGGGGGTTGGTCTTTTGTTCATGGTTTATGTTTATGAAACCTAGTTGTGGTGTTTTCCCAAATTAATGCAGAGTTACTTCCCTCCTTTTAGTAAAAGTTTTTGCTTCACTTAGACTCTGTGCTTGTGAAAGGGGAAGTATTGCCTCTTCGAGGCACCGAGGGGGTGGTGTATAATTGTCCCAGGTCACTGGGTAGGGGCTCGAGCCAGTTTTGTGTTGTATTGTTGAAAAGGAACCCCTAGATACTGAACCTGGCCCTTGTTGCTGCTGGCTCCACCTGGCAGAAAGGTTACATATATATTTAAAAAAACAACAACCCCCTCAACCCTGGACTAATAAATTCTTTCATGAAGCAGAAACATTGGTAAAGGGCTTTGGCATGTAAATATCTTGGTAGTTCATTCCATGTCAGTAATAATTATTAACTTCCTAAGAGAATTGTTATGTTTGGTATTACTGGTTCCATGGCAACATTTTCCACAGCTCAATGTGTAGTCCTTATATCGGAGAGCCGCATTTGAGCAAAAAAGGCATTTTAAGTCAGGGGTTAGAGAATGAACATCACAAAATACTATCAAAGCCCTAAACCAGATCTTATTACAGAACCATTCAAATACAGGGAAAGTACCATTTTGCATTAAGGGGCAAATGCACAAGGTCCATTTGGGCCCTGGGAAGATCCAGGGGAAGGAATCTCCCTTTCCCTCTCAGGCTACATAGATGGCTAGGGCAGCCTCTGCATCTAGTGTGCTACTTTTATAGGGGGAAGAAGGAACATTCACATAATGCAAATCCCCTGACCTCATTTCTTGCTCTCCCCACCTTCAAACACCCCATGTGTTGTTCCCCTTGCAGATAAACTCTGTATAGGACAGGGACCGGCAACCTTTGGCACACAGCTCGCCAGGGTAAGCACCCTGGCAGGCAAGGGCCAGTTTGTTTACTTGCTGCGTCCGCAGCTTCGGCCGATCGCGGCTCCCACTGGCTGCAGTTTGCCACTCCGGGTCAATGGAGGCTGTGGGAAGCGGTGCGGGCCAAGGAATGTGCTGGCCACTGCTTCCCACAGCCCCCATTTATTTTTCATCCCTCCACCCTGGATAGAGCACTTCAGGCTCCTGTGCTATTAGTACAGCACAATGAAAGTTAAACTTCTAAAACCCTAGGACTAAGTTATTCGACCTTGATTTTTGATAGTTTTCCCTACACCATTATACTATTATTTCTACTATTTCTGATACTGTGTCATAGTTTAATGCTGTTTTCAATTAAAATATTTGGTAAATTTAGCTAAATTAAGAAATGTATTGATTAGAGAATTTCTTTCAGTGGTATTGTTTAAAGTTCTTATGTGTTTCACAAAAGGGATAACACTTCCTTTACTAAATTTAGCTGCGAAACAATTCTTTCAGCTGAAATTTCTTGAGTATTGGAGCTGTTTGTGTTCTTTTCACAGTGCGAAGCTTCCTGCAAACAGAATTCCACTTTAAAAATTATGTACTCTTTTTTTCCCCCCTCAAATCCTTAATAACTACAAACCATACTGGCTGTTGCAATTATTGTACATTTGAATGTTGCTGAATTCAACCTATGGAATAATCCCCATTAGAAGGCTTACCCATATGTAGGAGATGAACAGAAATAAATGCCTCAGTATTATATGAGACAGAATTCAAACCAACTGGAAATAATATATTCTTTAAATATTTGACTAGATTAAAATTATATATGTTTTCAATTTCCTACCCTCCTTTTTTTGAACATCAATAATTTGAGGGAGAGATGTAGATCCAGTCCAAAAAAAAAAGAAAAAATATTTAACAAACTTATTTCAAAAAATGTTTACCTGTTTTTTTTTTAAATCTGAAATTCAATCAAATGAAAGTTACATGCATGTATTGAAATAATAATAGATACATTTAAAATGTAGTGTGTGTAGGGAGGGTAAGAAGCAAATGTTATTCCTCCTCTGGTAATCTTTAACCCTAACATGAATGGCTGAAGAAATACTTCAATTTCAATTTGGATAGGGTGCCAAGGGATGGGAGGCAGTAGTGTACTTGATGCCCACAATTTGTCAAAATTATTGAGCTGTGCAGGATTTCCCCTAGAAGTCAATATATTAGTGTATGTCTAGCCCCAGCCATGTCCTATTAACTTAAGCAATATGCAAGTGTCTATTGTAAGACAGAATGAAGGTGCCAACGTAACATACAGCAGGAATTAATGTGCTAGTCATGCAAGATCTTTGTTGTCCTAAAGGTTGTTTTTGAAACTATATGTACAAATTGGTCAGAATCTTGAGGAGGCAGATAATCAAATGTTTCTAACTCAGCCAGATGGCTGGATCCTTGTTTCAATTCCTCCCTGGAGTAGACACTAAAAGGGTACATGGGAAAGTGCACTGAAAAACATGGCATGATAGAATGGTAATCAGATGAAGTGTTCCTTTTCCAGGGTGGAAGTTGGGGCTGCTTGTTGCAAAAGGTATCTGGTTCAGAAAGTGATACATATGGGATGATTATTAGCAGCACTTGTAGAGACAATAATTGTTGTCTAGTAACAGTTTACTCTGATTAAGTGCCTGCTACAGAAGTTGACATGTCACTTTGGTGCTCTTATTTGAGAGCAAATCTCTATTCTCCAGCAATTCAGGCAGAGACAGAAGTTATTCAGTAAAGCTGTGTTTTAGCACGATGTTGTACATTTGATTTTAAACACAGTGGAATATACACAAATGAATAACTGATAAAGAGGCACCATGACAGAAGCAGGAACAGATTTTCTGCCCTACTACGTAAGTTATCTTTATTCTTTATTTTTAACAAGGCCAAACTTAGACAAGTTTGTACATTTTGCACAAAACTATTCACTAGCTTTGAAAACAAAATACATCAGAAACATTAGTTAAATTTATGGTCCCTGTTGAAAATTGCATGTTGTCATCACTACCAGTAATTCTACTTAAAGACTTTGGAAAGGTGAAACAAGGATATCCAAGGAATAACAAACAGTTCAAATATGGACTATGACATACCCCCTTCTAACAATGTGACCTATAACAAGTTTGTATCTATATTAATCAAATCCTAATGTAAACAATTCCACCATATAAACAAGTGAAATTACAAAGTCATATTAGGAAAGGAGTAGATGCTTAAATGGTAAAGTTAAATACGATACAAAGAGCTAACATAGGTCCCAATTTTGCAAACACATATGCATGTTTAACTTTATGCTTAAGTAAGTGAACTTTATGCACAAGCATAAAGTTAGGCATGTGAATAAGTGTTTGCATTATATGAATATATAGCTAACCCTTTAATTACTAAGACTTTTAAATGGGTCAAATCTTTAAATAGATGAACTATTAACCTCCTCACTCTGAACATTTCTTTTTAAAAAAAATAAATATGAACTGTTATGAAATAAGAAAAATTGTACATTACCCACACAAGGCATATAAAAAGGAACTATCTGAAAACATAAGAACTGAGGGGGAGTTTTCTATTTAGAATACCACAGAAGAGACACCATTATCATCAGGTTTTGGAAGACACAATATATTTTATTCCACTTACATTTCTTTGCTTTTATTGTCATAAATGTGACAATGCATTTTACTTGTGAACTCTTTTTTTTTTTTTAATATAATGAAAACGTTGTTGTAGATTTTTAATCCATTGATTGAAATGCTCCTGAGCAAAGCAAAACTAAATTCTGAGGCTAAAGCATTCAGATAGACTCAGATTTGGCTTGTGGGCATGGACATACAGGTGAGGAAATACATTAGTAGCCTTTTTGGCACTTATCTGCAATAAGATGTAGAGAGGTTTAAGTACTCTCTCCTCCAACAAAACAGATAAAGTGACAAGTCCACATTTAAACTGTGTAAGCCAGTAGTTCACATTTAAAGAACAAGCCCGACTGCAGTTATGAGCACAAAAACATACCTTTAAAAACCTGCTTCTGTTTTATTCAATTTGAAAAATTATACTGATTTTTTTAAAAGTCTAAATACATTCATTCCCAGGCTAAGTAGTTATACAGTAATTCATATGATTTTTAATCACACACAATCAAGTTATAAATCCCTGAAATACGGATTTATTATAGGAATACTGACAAAAACTTCAGAGATATAAAGACACTCTGATATATCAATTTGTATCGCAACATTAAGTATTTAAACACCTGGGCATTGGCAGATGCACCACTCTGTTTCACACTATTACCACCTCCTAGGACCATCTTGTTTAAACAGAATTCACAATAGTTCTCAATTACTTACAAGGATAATTTTTTTTTACACTACAAACAGTTAATGTCTTAACCTATATTCCAAGGCTTTTGGAAAAAAGAGTTAAATCTTTCTGAGCCTCACAGGGTCTGAACACTCTCCCGGCAATGATATCCTTGCTTAACTTCAAGAATTCATTTCATGTTTTGCTTCTTCCAACAGTTCAAGGCACCCACATAGCAGTTTTTGTTCTTCCTTAGAACTTTTTCTGGTGCATACTGCTCCCACATACCTTATAACTCTTGCTCTGTCAATGCATTCTGGGACTGCTGAAATAACTCTCAAAGGACTTGGCACTGCTTCTCTGCAGGAGATATAGGGTAATTTGCAAACAAAAGGCACGGTGTTGTGGATGAAATTAGAAGTACCAGCAAATACAGAATGTGTGGCTTTCATATTTGGGAGACAACGTTGTAGACTGCACACATCAGCTGGACTTAAGCAAAGGTCTTTTTTCTAAAAGGCCTGAAAAATGCTTAGGACAACTGTAGTGTGTGTGTGGAGATGAGCTATTGTATAAGCATAGCAAGCTCAAAGTGTTTCAATGTCTTTTGCAATGCTTCTTCACTTGGACAGAGCCATAAAAGAAGTGTAAATCTACAGTATAAAGTGACCCCTATAAGACTGCTCATGGGACAGCATTGGCTGTCATTGTCTCCTGCACCTTGAACAATAGGTAAATCTAGAAAGAGTAGTAACATTTCTCTACTGTAGAACAACAAGAACATGGAGACACTATTTCCCCCCCTTTTGTCTACTGTAAATTAGTTACTGAAGCCAGGAAAAAAAGTTACATCAGGTATGAGTTTTCCTGGTCTTTCCTGAGCCTGGATAGAATGTGTGCAAAACAGTTATCACTTCCCTGAGGCAAAGATCTTCAAGTCACAGCTAGCGTAGTCCCTGCCCCAAGGAGCACACTATGTTTTTTATTTTTTGCATTTACAGCATTTGGCACAATGGGGCCTTGATCACTGATTGGAGTTGTGTGGTTCTACTACAGTATAAGTAATAATATAATAAGGCAGGGGTCACAAATGCTTCATTCCCTCACTCATCCCAGACTTCCACATTTTCTCACTAAATTCCTCTCCCTCTTCTTCACGAGTATGCCAAGACTTCAATGTGGCATCCATCTTCACTGATAGGAAAGTATAGTGATACCATTCCCCCAGATTTAAATGCTGTGAGCTGGTATCAGATGCCAAAATGAGGCAATGGAAAGCAGTTATAGGGATCAATACAGGAGTAACTGGGGGAAATGTAATGGTTTGCGATATACAGGAGGTCAAATTAGATGATCTAATGGTCCCTTCTGGCCTTAAATATATTTATAAAAAAAACCTTCAGGGAGCAACAGTTAAGAGGATCACCTTTGTGAATGCGTCTAGTCCACTGTATAAGAATCTAAATTAGCCTTGTAGCCAAGTCATCAGGTGTTCCCAGCTTTCCCTTTTAAAATATAAATTGCACTTTTCACTCAAAGCAATCCAGAGACTAAACTGTGGTAAGAATGTCCAGCTGCCTTGTTGTACCAAACAGTATTAACGTTAGTACCGTTTGATATACAAGTGACTATTTTCTAGCTATACAGCATATGGAGCCATGCACATTTGACTTTTTTAAAATGGCCATGCCTTTAAATGATACAGCCCTGACTGAGTAGTGGAGAAAAATGAATTTTTAAGGCCTTTGTCTCCACCTGGAGATGAATGTTGTGGCACAACCCATGTCTGATACTAGTATGCAAACGAATAATACACCACCTGGAGCTTAAGATCAACAGTCATTCCGTCTAACTTGTATCACACAAGACAATCATACCATCAGCATACTACAGTGCCAGTTAAAAAAAACCTACACAACTCAGAGCAAAGGGCATTTCTGAGAAAGTAAAATCTGAAAAGCTTTGAATTTCAAAAATAGACACCACACTCATGGGACATCCTTCACTTTTAGGCCTTTGTCACAAATCTGGATCTTTATTGTTCTGAAATAAATGCTATAAACATAAGACTCAAAAACAAACTCCAACTTTCAGTCTCAGAAGAGGTGTGGTTCAATGCCCATATCACATGTAACAAGAAAACTTCCTTTAAAAAAAAAAGGAAAAAAAAAATCACTGTAAAGTCTTTCATAAGCATGAAAATGCAACCCTTGGTTTTGTCTCATTAGTTTGTATAGAGGTGGGCATCAAAAAATTCTGCATTTTCTTCAAAGTTCTTGCTATGACACTTGACGAACTTTTTGCCACTCAACAAATTCATCAAGGAGAACGGGCCCTGGAAATAGCAATGTTCAAAGTTACACAATGCAAAGCCTTTAAAAACTACTTTTTAGTCTCCTCTTGAACTATAAAGGCTAAATCATTTAGTCTAGGTAGTGTTCAGTGTCAATTATTATGATCAAATGTTTATGAAGAATTTAAGATAACTAAAATTATACCACACCAAAAACTGATGAATGAGAGTTGTATTTGGGGGCTGGAGAAGGTGAAGTTTTGTTTGTTTGTTTTTTAAAATAAAGCATTTGACAGTTTGAGTAGATTTTATTAAATTAGTAAGATGATATTAAATTAACATCTTAATAGAGCTATGCTACAAACCAGGCTAAAGAATTCCCTTTTGCTAAAGATTTCAAAATTGCATGCTGTTGTCTAGAATAAGGAGCAATATGCCTTATTCAATAAAAATGTAATATACTTGACTGTACTTTAGCTCTGGCTGGAAGAAAACCACAGATCATTCCCCAAGGATGGGAAACTATGTTGCCTCAGTTTAACTGGAGCCCAGCATTCATTGGCTCAAAAGAGAGGTTGTGTCCAAACCCTGGTTGTCATGTAGCAGCTGAACACAATGGATCAGATCCTCAGCTCCTGTAAATTGGTACAGCTGTGTGTGCTTCAAGGGAGTTACAGCAATTAACAACTGCTGATGATCTGGCCTGTTGCTTGTAAGCCATTGGGCCAGTTTTTCTTTAGGTTTATTCTAAATTATAAGTTTCCTTTCATGGAATTTAAATTTATTCCTCCATTCTGGGAACTGGAAATATTGAAACTACACCTGAATAAACAATGTTATGAACACTTACATGCACCATCTTCATCGTAGTTGCTAAGATCTGCATGCACAGTTCTGCTGAATTCTAACACATTGTACCACTGATCCTTGTTCATAACTCTATACTTTGATTGCTAAGAAAAATAAAAAAATATTTAATCAGGGAATCTGATAAAAATATGTCTAATTTTTAGTATTTCTAGAGTCATCTTGAGTTATTTCCCAATGTATGCAATTCCATTACTGGATACTAACATCCATTATTTCATCAATTCACAAGATGCCCATCAAATTGGTATCTAAGGGCATATAACACCAGCTGAAAAAACAAATAGAAGATTAGGGGGGATATATTCTGCAACCCTCTGCAGAAGCCAGAGAGTTTCTCTGAGGAAACTGGTTGTGAATAGTATCCAGAAGATAAAATATCAGGAGAATCTAGTGGCTGTTATTGAGAAGCGTGGACAATAGGGTATATTTTACATCTTGCCCTGAATCAAATTCAACAAGGGATTCTCCTTCCCTCCAGGCTATGAGCTAAAGTAGAGTCCCCAAAGATACTCACTTTGGGTCATGTAGTGGCTTAAGTGGTAGAGAGGCACATTTAACTCCAAGTTTACCTTTTCGATATGAGAAGAAAGAAATTTCAGCTACTTATATTACAGCTCACTTTGGCTTGGGAGGGTGCAGAGGATAGGAAAAAGAAGTTCTCCTTTGAAATATACAGAAGCTATTACTGTTTCATTATGTGTCAATCAAGGTGCAATGGAGGAGCAATATAGCTGTACCCTCACACAGAGGTGCACAATCCTCAAAACCTCTTCTTACAGCAGCACACTGTAATGTCACCCTCCAGACAGCTGAGACAATTTATTTTTTAAAACAATAACAGAGTGCATACCTCCAAGTACTGATAAAATACTGAGAACAGTGGCCATGTTCTTCCAAGCAAAAGCGCTAACATAGATTTTGCAGTATCAATATCAAGACTTCGCTGGTCTTTATCCTAAAATTACAAAGAAAGGAGCACTTAGGAAAAATTGATAAAGGAACTTGTACTCAAATGTTCTAATGATCAGACAGACTTACCCTTGCAAAATCAAAGGCATATCTGTAGATATTCTTAAAGGATGAAATGTCATTCAGTTGTGACCGCAAAAAATCAAACTTACTCTGTAACTTTTCTGTGCAGTCACACCTTAAACAAAACCAAATAAATAATGTTAAATAAATAATAAATAATAATAATAATAAAAAAAACATTATATGCAAGGGTCAAGTTTGCGCCTATTATAAATATGCTTGCAGAGGGTAATATAGACCTGTTTTTCAGAAGCATTCACCATTCACAAATCACTGACATTCCGGATGCTCAGGCCATGTAAAAGGACTTTCGTTTACCAAGTACACAGTTTAAATTCACTTCTTGTACTATTCAAAGTACAACCTTTTAAATTACCAAGGACCAGATTCTGCCAACTTACTTGTTTAGTATCATAGAATACCAGGGCTGGAAGGGACCTCAGGAGGTCATCTAGTCCAACCCCCTGCTCAAAGCAGGAATAATCCCCAGACAGATTTTTGCCCCGATCCCTAAGTGGCCCCCTCAAGGATTGAACTCACAACCCTGGGTTTAGCAAGCCAATGCTTACTCTGCAAGTATTTCAAGCCTTATGGAGTAAGGTACCGTTCAGTGTCAGTAAGTGCAAAATCTAGCTGTAAGTAAAGACTTTATGCTGCACAACTTGCATATACAAAATTTTCATTAGTTATACATATGTAAGAGTTGCAGGATTGCTCAAGCACTATGCAAAATATCCTAGAGCCTCTTTTATATGACTTAACTGAAAGCTGAGAGCAAATACCACAGCATGAACTGCTCAGTGCCCATTAAACTGGGACTGGCAGAAAAAAGTGGTTCACAAATTACAGAACAGAATTTACAAGTATAAAAATTATTGCTCATGAAATTGGCTCTGTCAAAAATGGCACAGAATGGGTAATTTTCACCTGTGGATCCCACTGTAGGGATTCACTTCAAAGAAGAGCAGTTGGTTATATTAACTCTGCACTCCATTGGGGTTCTATTGCAGGGGTTATATCTGAAAGAGAGGCCATTAGGAATCTTGCAGTGCATGTTGCTGAGATGATGTGCCTCCTTCCCAACCAGCATCTCCTATTTTGGGTTGTGTTGGCTCACTCTATGCCTCCCAGGGGAAGAATACTGCTGACATTTTGCTCTGTCACAACTTCTACCTGGCAGACTTTTTGCTGCTGGTGGAGGGCACTAGCAACTACACAAAATGGCACAGGCCCTGGGCCAAATCTGTAGAGTGCAAAGAAGATCAGTCCTCACTAAATAATAAAATAATTAAATTGTACATACACATTACAAAAATTATTAGTTTTACACTTAACACTTAACCTCAACCCTGCCTTATTTGTTTTGTAAAATATGGTGAGCCTCTACATAAATAATAACAAGATCTAAATTAGTTCAGTTTTTATTTATCCTCCCAGGAAAGCCTGAACCATGTATTTGTCAACTTTCACTCTGGACACTTGTCCCTAAATTTGAATACAGTAGAGTTAAATTTAAAATAAAACCAAGTTGCATACACAACAAGCCTGTCTCTTTCATTGTTGGAACCTTTGTCCTGACATTAACTGAAATATAAAAAATATGTCTGCAATACATATAGGTATGCAATATGTAAGCCAATATAATGCCAAGAATGAGTGGTACTTTGACTTCTATTTTGGGGTCTACGTAAGGCAGACTCCACATAGAAAATGCCATAATAATCATTGTCCATCGGCTGAGTATCCTGCCTTTAATGATACCTGATGTGTCAGAGGAAAGTAGACACCTTGCACGGAGATGAGAACCTGGATTTTTGGACAAAAGCAGTCTGTCACCAAGTTCTCATTGGTTACTTATCTACCAGATTTTTTTAAAAAAGAACAAAAAATAAAGCTTTATGCTAGTGTGTCCAGTACTCCCACAAAACGAAATACCACCACCCATATCATAAAACTCCAAGGCTTAAATGGTACTGACATATATATGCTTTATTTGAGACATTTTTTTTCCACCTGCAAGGGAGAGAGAAGGCCTCTCTGCAGCTCCCACCTCCAATTGATGATCAACTCCAATGGCTGATTCAACTGAACAGAAGTGCACTGAGGACTGAATCCATGCTGCCTGTTTCTCCAGTCATGTAAAGAAGCAGTCCCTTCAACTTCTTCCAAATTATTAGTGGGAGTAGCAGAGAAGCACATCTTTGTTGCACTAGAGGTCCCACAATGTCAGATGATCAACTGAATAAAATAACTGGTGGAAGGTTTCATTTACGGTACATTAAACTTACTACTTCCTGTTGGGCTTTAGAAGAAGGGAAGGAGAGGTGATGATGCGGAGGAATTAAGCAGGAAGGAAAGTTAAATGATGCTCATAAGAACATAAGAATGGCCATAATGGGTCAGACCTATTGTCCATCTAGCCCAGTACCCAGTACCCTGGCTTCGGACAGTGGCTAGTGCCAGATACTTCAGAGGGAATGAACAGAACAGAGCAATTTCAATTGATCCGTCTTCTGTCATCCAATCCTAGCTTCTGGCAGTTGGAGGTTAAGGGGCACACAGACCATGGGGCTGTCTTGCTGAACCATCTTGACTAATAGCTATTGATGTAGCTATCCTCCATGAACTTAACTAATTTTTTTTTTAAAACAGTTATACTTTCACAACATCCCCTGGCAATAAATTCCCTAAGTTGACTGTACGTTGTGTGAAGAAGTACTTCCTTATATTTGTTTTAAACCTGCTGCCTATTAATTTCATTTGGTGACCACAGATTCTTATGGTATGTGAAGGGGTAAACAACACTTTTTAATTCATTTTCTCCACACCATTCATGATGTTATAGAGGTCTATCATATCACCCCTTAGTCATATCTTCTCTAGGCTGAAGAGTTCCTGTCTTTTTTCATCTCTACTCATATGGAAGCTACTCCATACCCCAATCATTTTTGTAGCTCTTCTCTGTACCTTTTCCACTTTTAATATATATATATTTTTGAGATGGAATGATCAGAACTGCACACAGTATTCAGGGTGTGGGTGTATCATGGATTTATATAGTGGCATGATGATATTTTCTGTCTTATTATCTATCCCTTTCCTAATGGCTCCTAACATGCTCTTAGCTTTTTTTGACTGCTGCTGCACACTGAGCGGATGTTTTTAAAGAACTATCCACAATGACTCTAAGATCTCTTTCTTGAGTGGTAACAGCTAATTTAGACCCCCATCATGTTGTAAATTCAGTTGGGATTATGTTTTCCAATGTGCATTACTTTGCACTTAACATGGAATTTCCTCTGCCATTTTGTTGCCCAGTCACCCAGTTTTGTGAGATTCCTTTGCAACTCTTTGAAGTCAATTTTGGATTTAACGATCTTGAGTAATTTTGTATCATCTGCAAACTTTGCCATCTCACTGTTTACCTGCTTATCCAGATCATTTATGAATCTGTTGAACAGTTCAGGTCCCAGTACTGATCCTTGCAGGATGCCACTATTTACCATTTTCCATTGTGAAAACGGACCATTTATTCCTACCCTTTGGATCCTATCTTTTAACCAATTACTGATCCATGAGAGGGCCCTTCCCTCTTATCCCATGACTGCTTAGTTTGCTTAAGAGCCTTCGGTGTAGGACCCTGTCAAAGACTTTCTGAAAGTCCAAGTACACTACATCAACTGGATCACCATTTTCCACATGCTTGTTGACACCCTCAAAGAATTCTAACAGGCATGATTTCTCTTTATAAATTATTAACTCTTCCCCAACATATTTTGTTATCTGGATCTGATTGTTCAGTTCTTTACTATAGTTTTAACCAATTTTCTTGGTACTGAAATTAGTCTTACTAGCCTATAATTGCCAGGATTGCCCCGGAGCCTTTTTTAAAAATCAGCTTTACATTATCTATCTTCCAATCATCTCGTACAGAGACTGATTTAAGAGATAAGTTACATATCACAGTTAGTAGTTCTGATTACCACCTGGTCCTGGTGACTTCTTATTGTTTTATTTATAAAGGAAAAAAGGAGAACCAACGATTCAAAGGAAAGGAGTTGTCAATAAGTTTCCGTTAAAACAACAATCGAAGTATTAAAAAGGGAAGGACTAAAATAACTATGGTTAAAAACAAAGAAAAGAGACAGAGTTAAAAAGGGTGAAAGTTACATACGGAATTAAATTTAATTAAAATCCCAGATTTTAATTCCTCTTCTTCCATGTAAATTTCTAGGTAGAATATAAGATCTCTGAGGCAAGAAACCGTCGTCTTGCACATCTACAAAGCCCACTTTTGGACAAAATATAAGTAATTGCATACAAAAAACCTAGTATGTTAAAATTATTATTTAGGTTGCATAGTAAATCACTCCAAAGTTAGGAAATGTTAGATGTATAGTTGCACAAGTAACCTTAATTTTGCCCTCTTGTGCGTCCATCCTGTGCACTGACTGAGGCAGAGGTCCTGTGAAAAAAATAGTATGTAATCATGTAATTAAAGACTGTATCAAAATACATATACACAAGGGATTGAATTAAGGTTGAAGAGGCAACTGTAAGTCTGGCATTTCCTAACTTTTGAGTGCTTGACTTTGCAACCTAAATAACATTCTTTTGACAGTTTTTTGTATGTAATTTCTTAAAAAGTTCTTTAAAAAAAATTAAACAAAAAGAGGGGAAGCTAGGGGGGTTCCTGCCCCATGGGATGCCCTTCGAGGTCCAGTGGGAAAATGAGCTGCTGGGTCCAGGTGGATTTACAGAGTGGACCCCCATCTGACTCTCTCTTCCCCAGCACTCACTGGGAAGTGGAGAATCCTGTCCCATGTGACACCCTTGCAGGGAGCATAGGCTACTGGGGTCATGTGCCAGATCAGGGGGGTGAGCCCAGCTTTCTTTTCCCCAAACTACAGCTGCTCTGGCACCTTCCTAGCATCTCCATTACAGTGTGTGCTGTTGTTGCCGTAGCAGCCCAGCCTTAGAATGTTCACATTTAGTTATTATCTTGGCATGTTGTCAAAAGTTTCCTGAGCAACAGAGAGAAAGAAAGGAAACCCTGATTTCACTAGTATCTCGGCAAAAAGCTGGATGGAATTTCATGAGAGAAAGGAAAGACGTCTCTAGCCTCAGGATTTTTCCACTGACAATATCAAAGACCTGCGAACAATGGAGATATGAGAGCTTCTCAAAGAATGGTCCCAAGAATCCTTTACAATGGAAAGCATTAGGCAATGTAAACATAGGTGTCATTTCCAGCCCCTCGCCTATAATAATAAAGATGACTGACAGCAATAGAGACTGGATATTGAAATCCTCTATCCACTGAGTTGGTGTAGGATGCAATAATGCAAATTTCCCCATATTGCCCACCAATATACCTCAACACTGGTATATCTCCATATCCACTCACTCGTGTGTCTGCTGACTAGGATGACATTTCAAGGTATGATTTTTGCTAAGTGAACATTAGTCTATTAGGGTCTGAAACAAGACCACCAATTCATTTCAGAGAAATCATTAAATTGCTGATTTGATGGCATATGTCTAGTACTCCCAGGGACTGACTGGGGCCAGGTTTGAATTGGAGACCTATGTGCAAAAGGTGCTATATTTTATCATCAGTCCTGCATACTATCCAGAAATTGAAAGAAGGGCAATTAATAGCTGCTTCCTCAAACACAAATTTGAACATGCTATCATGTATAAAAAACTCTTACTGTAACGAGGTCATCCCCTTTAACCATTCTTCCTTGGTAAAAAATCCCATGCTTTCAGCCTCTAATTTCCAGGCTAAAACTAACATAATAATCTGAGGGAAAAAAGAAAGGAAAATGTTAGTATACAAAGAAGACAATATTTACAACTATAATTTACAAATGGATATCTAGATGTTTATGAAGAACATCTAAAACATTCAAATAATTAAGTGATTGTGCTACAGACTTAAAGGATTCCAAAATGTGAAATGTAGGTAAATTAGTTGAATTCTGTGTGACAATCTTTCCCTAATCCTACATTTCAGAAAATAAAGTATATCTATTCTTTTTAAAATAAACTTAGTTGACACACTTAAAAAAACCCAAACAAATAAACAAAAAAAACAAACAAAAAAAAAAAACCACAAACCTCCCCAGTTGTAACCTTGAGAATACAGGAAAAAGCCCCCATAATTAAGAAGACACAACAATTTCCCCTTTCACTTATTGAAGTTTAAATTTAGTCTTATGCAAAAAAAGTTCATCAATTTATTTACTTAAATTTCCATTAATGTTCAGCAGTAAAACCTACGTTTTCAGGTTCAACACCAATGTCTTCACAGAACTTTTCCATTCCCTCTGGCCCTACAACTTCATCAGGACCTTCAAAACCAAAAAGAAATCAGTCTAAGTTATATAACATTCAAATTACAATCATAGCTAATTTTGGTTACATACATAAAAACGAGATATTAAATAAAAGATTACATTTAAGAACTGACACAGAATTACAGCATTACTTGTATCTATAGCCTTTGTGGTAGAAAATGACCCTATCTGTATCGCAGGGGGAAGATGAAAAGTAAAGAGTACCAGTTATCACTTACAAAGTATCCTCAAAGGCTATTTGATAACTCAGCCATCTTCAACATGCTTTGACCTAGTCAACAAACCCCTACAACAGCTATTTTGTCAAGGAAAGCATTCACTGAGGCCAAGTAGCTATTGTTTTTATTATTATTTTTAAGTACTGCTGATATGGTTTAAGACTAAATTTTCAGGGGAGGAATCAAGTTATATGAAATTAATTATTTACCAATTAATAATTGTCCATAGCCTCAGTTTAGCTGATAATTTAGCATTTTGGAAGTAATTTTATAATAAATAACAATAGTGTGATAACATTAAATGTATTACATAGCATCTAAGGATGAGCTTGCTGGGATTGTTATGCTTGGTTTTATGCCATATGCTGCCCCTTTGTATAATAAAGCCTCTGACAAGCAGCAAACTTGGCATCGTATTAAAAAAAAAACCACATACAGACATATTCTGGGGTTTATCCATTGCATTGTTGCTATGATCCTCTCCCTGATACTTCAGATATTTCTGATGAGTTTGTTCCAACAATTACTCCAACCGGGCTATTAACAAAGCTGGATGGACACATGTTGGAATGTCTATTTACTTTACATACCATTTTGCTAGGTCCTGGATAATTACTTAGGTATCTGCTAAAACAGCATGTTACCAAACTACAAAAGGGTGCATGTTATGTTTTTGGGACAACTATGGTAATTTTGCAAATTACTACTTTTTGGGGTACACGGTTAGCGTTGGAGGGGATGAGAGAGACCTATACTTTTTCATGCATTATAGCCATCTTAAATTAGCAGTATCATGGCTATGATCCTGAATCAGAACTCATTTTAAAAAACTGGTAATTCTGCTGATTAATGGAATTAGAGCCATAGTCAATTCTGAATATTAAAAGTTATTTCCTTTTCAGGTAATGCGTGCTATTGGCAGACAGGAAAGTGAATCTGGTTTGCAGAGCACAACCACTGGTTTATGGATCTAGTACAAGGTAGCACACTGCTGTCCAAGTACGTGGTTTTCTTGAGCATGGAATATATTTAATAGTTGAGCATTCAATCCTGAAACTGTTACAAATATGAGGAACTTTCCTTTACAATTAACAGCCCCATTGACTTCAATGGAAGTACTTGAGTGTGTTTGCACGATCAGACACTTAGCACTTTGTAAAGGACACTATGTATGAAATCCATTCAATGGGTTGCAGCTTCATTGTTGTTACAGTTTTTTCCTCTCTACATAATATATTTTTAAAAAAGATTACATCTTTAGATTAGAAATCATTTAATTGTATCCTTAAAAACATTTAGTCCACTGGTTAATATGCAATGATAAATAAATTATTTTTTTTTAAATATAGAAGATAAATTCACATAGTTCAAGACCCTATAAAATAAAACTGCAAATTGTACATCAATTTAGATTTCATAAAAGCACTATGAATTTAATGACCAAAAGTTCTTGAGATTGAAATCCTCTACTTTTCCACTGAAAAAATGTGGCAGAGCCCAGGCTAATCTGCCTCAAATGTAGTTTGGAGAGGCCACTGCTAGGGGTGAGAAGGTAGTTCACTTCTAAGCTTCTCAGCTGAGACTATCAAAAAAAGTGTCAATTGGTATCAGTTGTGATATGGATACTCGATCCAATTCCTAGTGGACAAAACCAACTCATTTCACATGTGCTAGCGAACAGTAACAACTTAAACTATTTAGGATGAATTTTAATCAGTAATGTAGAGAAGTTGTCAAGTATGGGGGGTAGTTGTGTTAGTCTGTATCCACAAAAACAAGAAGGAGTCCGGTGGCACCTTAAAGACTAACAGATTTATTTGGGAATAAGCTTTCATGGATCTGAAGAAGTGGTTTTTTACCCATGAAAGCTTATGCCCAAATAAATGTTAGTCTTTAAGGTTCCACCGGACTCCTTGTTGTTTTTCTAGAGAAGAAGGGCTCTGTAAACATTAGCAATTTCCTAAGGCCCAATTTCTAACTGTTTAGTAGTAAATAAGCAGCAAAAAGTGCTTAACAAATTACACAAAACACACTGAGGTTTTTGTTAAACTGAGTGATCAGCTGCACAGAAGGCTTAATGTATAAAAAGGTAACTTTCTTTAACGTTTAAAACAAACCTTTTCTGTTTGTGGGGTCTGTGTTGTCATAAATTAAAGCAAAAATTTAGGGTACAGTATTATGAACTAATGCACAGTGTTACTGAATGACCCTCCCCATTATGTTTTAAACAACAAAATTTAGTCATGCAAAAGATAATTAGATGTTATTTCACTGTCTGGAGAATCTTTTCGCTTTTACTGTGTTTTGTTTTCCCCGAATCAATAGGAAGGACACTTGTTTGGCTTCTGGATAACCACTGTGTACAATGCAACACAGCTGTATTATTTTAAATAAGGCCACAGTAAGTAATAAGCCTTAGGAGTACTGATCAAGTAGAAGAGGAGGAGGAGGAGATGGGAAAGAGATTTGGGTTCTAAAGAAGTTAGAGGGATACTTTTTAGCTGGAAACACAATTGTACAAGAAACACCAATTCATGTGTCTTATGGCCTATTTATTCAGAAAACATTAAATGTGAAAAAACAAGTGTTAATTTTTTAAAATTTATTATTAGCTTGTTAATTTCAAACAAACCCATATGATTTTAAACATGTCTGTAGTTACTTCCATACCTGCATATTCATAAAACCAAGCCAGGCACTTCTTGCTTGAAAAATGCTCCTCTCCACTTATCACTTTACCAGAGGCTTGCGATCTGCAATAGCTTATAAAAATACACATGCCTAAAATGTTACATCCACTGTTCCTCATTTTTTAGAAATGACTATTTTCTATTAAGTTCCAAATACTTTATTACTAGTCAGAACTAAACCAAAAAATGTCTTCATGAACAATCAGCATATATGGAATTTGTTTTAGTGGTAGCAGTTTGATACAGTACTTCACATAAATTCTATGCATTGATAAGAGTTGTAGTTAGTTCTCTCACACTGCCAAATTTATGACAAATATTCCTTGTCTGATATTTAAAAATACTACTAGTTTGCAAGAGCACAAAATATGTGGTCTGTCAAAATATCAATGCAACAGCAATTGCTCTTATGTTGTCAGCCAAATATTTAAACCTGAGTGCCTAGTTAGGCTTCAAAATCCATAATTAAATATCCTAATGTAAGTGGCCTGATTTTTCAGAAGTGTTGAGCACCCACAAATCCCACGTAAGGGGAACCACAGAGTTCAGCACCTTTGAGAGTCACACTATTTTTATTTACATATACAAATTTGAAAAATTTTGTTCTCTTTTTCTAATGTAAACATGTTTATATCATCACATATCCTATAAATGGGCATGCACAGTGTGTCTGGATGCCAGAGAAAATAATAACAATAAACAATCCATGGTAAATCCATTAATTTTACACACACACAATATGTAGACAGTAAAGATCAGGTTCTGCTCTTGCGTATGTGCACTAAACCCCAATGACTTCATTGTGACGTGCAAATGTGTATGAGGTAAAATCTGTACAGTCCATCATTCTACATAGATTATACTTTATAACCTACATTTTTTTCCAATTAAAAGTGGTCACAATCTTTAACAAACTATAACACCTTTAGAAAGTCTTCTTTCAAACTTAGAAGACATCCTTTTACATTATTAAAATTATTAGTTTATGTAATAATGAGGTAAAAACTGACATTAAAAGAGGATTTGGAATTATGCAATTCCTTCATGGCAACTTTAAAATGAGACGTGTTAAACAAGAAAAGAAGGTTCCAATGCTGTGAGGTGCTGGGCACATTTATCACCTAATAAAACACTGCAAAATTCACTGGGAGTTCAGGACATTCAGCACTTTGTAAAATCAGGTCTTAAATGACAAGCTCCATTTAACGCTGTGCTGAAGAAAAGCATCTATCAATTTGAGATTAAAAATGTAAATAATAAGGAAGAAACAAAGCCATACAGTGAGTTTTGGTTATTTTCCCCCCAGTTTAATAACTTTTTTAAAACACTGGACCTGATACAGAACATTAGAGCATTCCACTGCTAACCTTTTGCCATGGTGAAAACTGACTACTCCATTCATATTCTTTGTTTTCTGTCTTTTAGCAAATTGCTAATCCATGACAATCCTTTGCTTTTCACCCCATAGCTACTAAATTTCCTCTTGTGAGAAACTTGTCAAAGGCTTCTTGGAAGTCCTGATAACTTCAGTCAGTTGGTTCTCTTCCACTCACTATTTTACTGAAATGCTCAAATAATTCTAACAGATTAGAGAGGCACAATTTCCCTTTACAGAAACTATACTGGTTAGTCCCTATTCTATTTTGTTCAGATGGGTGTATTATAACGTTTAACTGTTGCTCTAATCTGTTTATCTGGTAGTGAAGCACAAGTGGCCTTTGAAAAGGGACGTTAGATACTCAGCAGATCTCTGGTATATTCATTCATTTTAATGAGATGCTTCTCACTTGTTTTGAGTATTCTAGGCTTCCTTGTTTTGTTGTGAATCCTGCCGCCCTACTCCCATTCTGCTACACATACTGTAACCTAACCTAGAGATTATGGGTACTATGAAACCCAGCCTCCCAGATCTACAGAACAGCAAGTGTGATGCAGTGGGTTTGAACAAGGAGACAGATATTGGGAGCAACCCAAGCTCCATAGTAAATGGCACAGTTATGTAAAATAGAACAGGAAAAAGGCAGGGTTGTAAGCTAGTCCCCTCAAGCTTGTTGAACAAGCCAAACATGGAGGCCATGCCACAACATGCAAGATGTGTCTGTGACCCCATTATGTTATGTCAAGCTGTCACTGTACTATGTGCTGCACTGAATGGCTGGGCCGCCCTGCTCCGATACAACAGCCCGTATCAGAGCAACAGGACGGCATGTGTCAATATGCCAACACGCCATGACACCATGGGATGTCACAGCCAACTGATGTCGCGACGTGAGGACACGTGTCGCCAAGCCACAGCACGTTTCAGATCCACTCTGAGCTGTGACAGCAGGTCTCGGTGTCACCCGCCCTGGGGCACCAACACGTGCCCAGTGGCACCGTGCAGCGCTGACACCCCGCTGCCCAGCAACGCCGCCCCCACGCCGCAGCCTAGCGACGCCGCAGCAGGGACCACGGGGGGCGGGGATACGGTACCTGCCCAGTTTACATTTCTTGAGGCCGGTCTCATCCGCTGCCGCCGCCGCCGCGGATTTTCTTTTCTTCTTCACCGGCATCTTCCTGCCTCGGGGAGCGGGAGGGGCCGCCCCGCTGCAGGCAGCCGGGGCCCTCAGGCGCGTCCCCCCAGGGCACAGCCCCAGGCGCCTCGTGGGGACGAGGAGAGGAGCCCCGTGTTCCCCTCCCCGCACAAGCCGCCCGGGCCTCGCCGCTGGCGGCTGCTTCTGCCCCGGCAGGGAAAGTGCGTGTCCCGCTACGGGCGGGTAAGGAGGGACCCGGCGGCGCGACCCGGACGCAGACGGGGCAGGACGAGAGCAGGAAGTGACAGAATCGCGGGGGGCGGGACTAACAGCGAGGGGCGGGTCCAATGCTGGTGCCTGACACACCCACCCCCGCGCGCACACACTCCTCTTAGCGACCCACGCGGGCCGGGGCGGGGCTGAGCGTAGCGAGCTGCGCTGCGCTGCGGGCGCTATGTCCGCGCTCGCGAAGCTGCATAACTGACCCGTCCGGGCCGCCTTCCCCCGCTGCCCGGCCTCAGAGGTGCTCCCCGCACGCCGGACCCGTGAGAAAGTCCCTTTCTCTGGACATTCCCCGGCCCATGATGAGTCTTTTCGCCTCGTTCACCCTCCCGGCCAGCAGCGGTAGCCAGTTCCCTGCATGGACCCCTCCCCTTAAACACACACATCAAGTCCTCCAACGGTCAGCAGGTCCCTGTCCTCAACCCTGAACTGCTTCCCTTTCCCAGGTAGCGTCCCTCCCGGGATCTACCATCCTGCCCTGATACCCAGCAGCGATCTCCTGGAATACTCATCGCCCGGGGCAGCTCCTCCTCAGACAGCTTCCCTGGCTGGACAATTTCCCACACTCAGGACATCGCCCCACCCTGGGCTGTATGTGTGAGACACCAGACTAGTCGCAGCCTCTGCTTTTCCCTGCATCGATCACCAGCAGCCTGCTGACTCCTTGATGGATAGCGCTGTCTATGGAGCAGTCCCCTGGTGGTTTTGGCTAGCTGGTGGTGCGGCGGAGGGGAGTGGCTGTGCAAGAGAGGTGGGCAAAGTGGAGACACGTGATGTTGAAGGGGCACAGTAGAATGTAACAGTAAACAGTGGAGTTACATTGTGAGTGGGGGTCAAGAAATAAAGTTGTTCAGTTTCACAGCAACACTCGTATGTCACAGCCTTATAATATACGGTCAGACGTAAACTAAACCTTTCACAAAACCAGGGCAAAGGAAGTGCCTGAATCCTTCAGCCTGAATGGGAGTTGGACAAAGACAGGATAAAATGTTTCCTAACTTTTCTGGAAGTCTATGGAGTTACTGAGAAACTGAAAAGGGTGAAATCCTTCACATTGCTACATGTGATATCCCTATAGGCACTGGAGGTCTACTAGTGCAGTGGTTTTCAAACTTTGTTTTTATTTGCAGACCCCTAAAATTTTTTGAATGGAGGTGTGGACCTCTTTAGAGATCTTAGCCATAGTCTTCAGATCCTCAGGGGTGTGCGGACCACAGGTTGAAAACCACTTTTGTATGCATCCGAAGAAGTGGGCTGTAGTCCACGAAAGCTTATGCTCTAATAAATTTGTTAGTCTCTAAGGTGCCACAAGTACTCCTGTTCTTTTCACTTTTCTGTGGTAACGACAGCCTTTTGCAGACTCCTTAGACCTATTCTCTGGACTTCCAGGAGTCCACAGACCACAGGTTGAAAACCACTGTGCTAGTGGTAAGATTAAGGGAATGGGAAACCGCTAGACCAGTGGTTCTAAACCCAGTCAGCACACAGCTGAGGCCCATGTGATATTCTCAGGGCCATACAGGTAGTATATATATTGTGTTGCCCACATAACATATAGAGAGCTGCATATGTGGCCCACAATGGTAAATAGGTTAAGAACCACTGCACTAGACAAAGTCATGCAAAAATTTCAAGAATACTGTGATACATCCAAGAATGTCACATAGGAAAGTAACATTTTCTTTACAAGAAACTAGTTTCTGGGTAGGATTATACAGTATTATTCATGTATTTATGTTTTAATATGCATGCTTCGATTTATGTCTATGTGGTATCTTGTATTATTTACCTGGAAAATGGTAATGTAAAAATTTGTTAAAATCGCCATCTTGAATGGTGTCTAGTAGTTGTTTGGCAGCCATATTGACTACTCTTCTCTTTGGAACTTTGGCGCCCTTTTGTTTGAGTTTGGTGATCTTTTGTGGAAAGGTGGGAAAAGGACTGTTCAGGTAGTCACTAATCTGCTTAGAGACTAGAGGATATAAAAGCCCCCCCGCCACAGGCTCTAGGATGCTGTCCTCCCTAGCGGCAGCCTGCGCTTGCATAGTCAGATCAAGAACCATCGTAAGATCTCTGAGAGAAACCACCACAATTACTTACCTGAGAAATAATTCTGATGCTGATCCTGATCCTAATCCTGGTTCAGCAGTTATCAAAGGTCCGAGTCCCCCCTGTGCCGCTTGTCATCTCCAAGCGCAGTGGTAGGTCCGGATCCAACATCTCAAGGCTGAGGCAGACGATCAGACGAACTTTGTTCTGTAAATTATAAATACCTTTGTCCGTCATTTGTAGAGGGTGAAGGTTTTGGGCTTCATACCTATGCAAGCCACTGAGATATTTTGTCCATATACTTACCTTATGTTAAATAAAGCACTTTTTTAGTTTACCTTTTCTTGTCCCTTATCCTTATTTACACTGAGATCAATTAGGTGATAGATCCTAATTCAGGGACAGCCGTACCTGTGATTTCTTAGCAAGGGTCAATAACATCCTTAATTTCTTCCCCCACATTGATACACTATAACAAGATAACAGTTACAGGTCTACATAACAAAGCTAAGTCATGTTAATATGAATATTTAACACATATGGTTCATTAGTGTCTGAATTATTTGTGGTGTAACTGATAACCAAGTCAAATCAAGGTTATTGAGATAAATTGACTTTCCATTGGAAAGAAAAGTGGATATTACAGAAATTGTAAAATCTGTGCTTTCCAAATGAAAGTGTTAGCAAAAGTGAATAAACAGGAGAGTATCTAATTAAAAATGCATATTAATTGACAATGAAAACATCAGAAGCAGCAGCAAACAGGCTCCAGATGGTGGAAGCATGGTAACAATTGAACAGGCCACTGCAGAAGGCACTGTTTGAACAAGATGAAATGGCCATGTGATCAGAAAGTTATCAAGATTCAGAGACTATCATTCTGAAAAAAATCGTTTGTGATTTGTATTGTTGTTTATTATAACAGTATTATTAATATTTATTTGTTTGACACCTGCACTGAGAGGCGTCAGTCAAATTCAGAACCCCATTCTGCTGTAAAAATACAGTAAGCAGTCTCTTCCCTGGGAATTTAAGTCTAGATTAAAGACAGGATACAACAGTTGACTGTAGTAGATGGGGATAGGAAGATGAGACCAACATTAATTATAATGCATAATTGCACAAATTAGATATCTACATAATTTGTAGATGTCAAGGAAGATATTTTTAAATCAACAGAAGAAATAAATGTCTCTCTATTTGTCATTTACCTAGCTTAGCCATTATTATTAGATCTCATCACATTTTTCAGAGGTAAAAGTTTTTTTGTTGGAAAATGGAGTTTTGTGAAAAATGAAGGTTATTTTGTTTTTGCAAAAATAAATACATTTCTGTTTTTGTTGAAAACTTATTTTTGTTTTATGAATTTTTTTTTCCAACCCTCACCCCCTCATTTTTCTTGTGGAATATTTTAAACAAAAAAATAAAAATGTTTTCATCAGAATTTTTTGCAGGAAGAATATTTCCTAACCAGTTTTATTTTTTTTAAATATGGTTTTGTGTGTTATTTTTCATTTGAGTAGTAATCACAACATTAACAAAAGTGGGAAGATGTAAAAGTAATGTCATTTGGTGTTAGACAAGATGGGTGAGGTAATATCTTTAATTGACCCAACTTCTGTTGGTGAGAGAGACAAGTTTTCAAGGCACACAGACCTCTTCTTCACATTTGGGGAAAAGAAGAACAGGAGTACTTGTGGCACCTTAGAGACCAACAAATTTATTAGAGCATAAGCTTTCGTGGACTACAGCCCACTTCTTCGGATGCATCCGAAGAAGTGGGCTGTAGTTATGCTTATGCTCTAATAAATTTGTTAGTCTCTAAGGTGCCACAAGTACTCCTGTTCTTCTTTTTGCGGATACAGACTAACACGGCTGTTACTCTGAAACCTGACATTTGGGAAAGGTACTCCAAGCATCACTGCTAAATGCAAGGTGGAATAGATTGTTTAGCATAAGTAGTTAGCACATATTCTGAGGGACCATTCAAGGCAGAGTGGTCCATTAACACCTCTTCAGTCATCAGACAAAAAGAGAGGATTAATGGGTTACAAAAACGAGGAGGAGTCCAGTGGCACTTTACAGACTAAGGTTTCAGAGTAGCAGCTGTGTTAGTCTGTATCCGCAAAAAGAACAGGAGTACTTGTGGCACCTTAGAAACTAACAAATTTATTAGAGCATAAGCTTTCGTGGACTACAGCCCACCTCTTCGGATGCGTCTCTAAGGTGCCACAAGTACTCCTGTTCTTTTTACAGACTAAGGGTATGTCTACACTGGAAACTTCAAAGCGCTGCTGTGGGAACGGTCCCCGGCAGCACTTTGAACTGGTAGTGTGGTTGCTAGCAAGCACTGGGAGAGAGTTCTCACAGCGCTCCTGGTAATCCACCTCCACAAGGGGATTATCTCAGAGCCTGTCTACACTAGTGCTTTAAAGCACTCAGACTTGTGCTCAGGAGGGTGATTTTTCACATGCCTGAACCAGCAAGTTAGAGCACTATAAAATGGAAGAAGTGTAGACAAGCCCTAACAGATTTATTTGGGCAGAAGCCAAAGTAAAAAACGCACTTCTTCAGGGTTACAGATTGTTGTAATAAGCAGTGTGGCTATATCTAAGGCTTTGTGTACACTGGCACTTCCTCAGGAAAACTTTTGTCCTTCAAGGGTGTTAAAAAAACATTCCCGCTCCCCCCAGAACGACAAAAATTATACTGAGGAAAAGTGCGAGTGTGAACAGCTCTTGAAGTTTCCAGTGTACCTTAAGGTATGTCTTTACCGTGTCACCGGACTCCTCCTTGTTTTTGTAACCCACTAACCCTCTCTTTTTGTCTGATAACTGCAGAGGTGTTAATGGGATACTCTACCTTGACTGGTCCCTTAGCATATGCGCTAATTACTTATGCTAAACGATCTGTTCCACCTTGCATTTAACTGTGACAGTCAGGGTATCTTTCCCAGACCTGAAGAAGTGCTCTATATCGCTCCAAAGTTTGTGTCTCTCACCTAGGGTGACCAGATAGCAACTGTGAAAAAACAGGACAGGGGGTGTGGGGTAACAGGCGCCTATATAAGGAAAAGCCCCCCAAAATGGGACTGTCCCTTTAAAAACGGGACATCTGGTCACCCTACTCTCACCCACAGAACTTGGTCTAATAAAAGATAGTAAGTACCTCATCTCCCTAATACCCTGGGACTGACGTGACTTGGTGTTGTTGTAAAACCAAGTCAGGTAGGGTTACAGGGGCTAGGTAATCACTCCTGCACGTAACACTTTTGTGACAGAGGCGCGGGGGCGGTAAGCGGGGGCGGGGGGGAGAGAGCGAGGCTGGAGCTAGCGAGACCTCCAAGACCGCCCGGACAGCGGGACGGCACATCTGCGTGCGCGCGCCGCGCCTGGGTCACAGTAGGGCGAACCCCTCCTCAGGCTGCCCACCCTTGCCCCTCCCGTGAGGAGCCGGGGCGGGGATTGCATCGATGCTAGCGGGGAGCGGCTAGCGAGTGCCTATCTTCTCTTCGATCCTCCCCTTCCCCCAATGGCCACGGCAGGCGCGGCGCGTTCCCGACATCCCAGCCGAGCGCGCGAGCGTTCCGCGGTACCGCGGCCGCCATTTTCGGTCGCCATAGTGACGGCTCCTGGCAACCCGGGGACGCCAGACGGTGTTCGGGCCTTTCACTGAGCCTGTGGATGAGCCCCCCTCAGTTACCTGCCCCCCCGGGGTGAGCTCTCCTGCCCCGAAGCCCCACCCCCGGCGGACACCCCGCCATCATGTCTCTGGCTGGGGTGGGAGACAAGAGGAAACGCTTCATATCGGTCACCGCAGCAAATTATTTCGGCCTGGCAGCGTCGGCCGATCCCACCGACCCGTCCAGTGCGCTCGTTGCCAGCCCCCAGCTGGCCAACTTCCTGGACGACGGCAACGAGTTCCTCCTCACTGTGCAGCACTCGGGCACGCAGCTCACCGTGTCCAACAAGGTACGTCCAGGTCCTGGTGTGAGCGTCCATGCAGACCCTGGGGCCTGGTGTGCAATACGCCCTCCTGGTGAGAGTGTCAGACCATGGGCTTTGTGATGTGTGAAGTGCCAGCCTGGTGCCAGAAAGCCTTTGACGAGGTCCCTTATCTCTTAAGCAAACTAAGCTGTCACCCGATAGGATGGAAGGTCCTCTCATGGATCAGTAGTTAAAAGCTAGGAACAAAGGGTAAGAATAAATGGTCAGTTTTCACAATGGAGAGAGGTAAATAGTGGGGACCTGTAAGAATTTGTATTTGGACCTGTGCTGTTCAACACAGTCATAAATTATGTGGAAAAGGGGGTGAACAGTGAGATAGCGAAATTTGCAGACAATAGTTACTCAAGATAGTTAAGATGAAAGCTGACAGCAAGGAATTACAAAAGGATCTTGCTAAACAGGGTGACTGGGTGACAAAATTGCATATGAAATTCAGTGTAGATCACTGCAAAGTAATACATACTGGAAAATATAATCCCAACTATATATACAAAATTAGTCTAACTTAGCTGTTACCACTCAAGAAAGAAATGTTGGGATCATCCTGGATAGTTCTCTCAAAACATCTTGTCAGAGTGCTGTGGTAGTCATCTCATAAAAGATAACAATAGAATTGGAAAAGGCGCAGAGAAAGAAGGGCAAGAAAAAATATTAAGAGTATGGAACAACTTCCATGTGGGAAGACATTAAAAAGATGGGGACTTTCAGTTTGAAAAAGAGATGACAAAAAAGGCGATATGATAGAAGTCTATACAATCATGAATGGTATGGAGAAAGTGAATAGGGAAGTGTTATTTATCCCTTCACATAGCATATGAACGGGGGGTCACCGATGAAATTAATAGGGAGCAGGTTTAAAACAAACAAAAGGAAGTACTTCTTCACGCAGCGCACAGTCAACCTGTGGAACTAGTTGCCAGGGGATGTTGTGAAGGCCAAAAGTATAACTGGGTTCAAAAAGGAATTAAAAAAGTTCACAGAGGATAGGTCTATTGGTGGCAATTAGCCAAGATGATCAGGGATGCAACCACATGCTCTGGTTGTCCCTAACCCTGCAACTCCCAGATGCTGTCACTGGACAACAGGAGATGGATTACTTGAAATTGCCCTGTTCTGCTCATTCCCTCTGAAGCATGTGGCACCAGCCACTGCAGGATACTGGGCTAGATGGACCATTGGTCTGACCCAGTATGGCTGTTCTTATGTTTTTATATTTATGTAGACTATGGTCTCTGATATGTGACACACCATTCTGGTGTCTGTGTCCCTGCACACCATGGGCTCTGGTGTGTGACATGCTGCCCCAGTACTAGTGTGTATGGAGGCCAGGCGGTCTGGTGTGTTACATGCTATTTCCCTTCGAGTTCTAGCAGAGTCTCAGGTCCTAATGTGTGACATATGTACATTCTGTCTCATTGTGAGTGAGTTTGCAAACCAGTAGATCTGGTGTGTGACACACTGTCTCAGTGTGTTCACAAATCATGAGACCCACTGTACAGTGTTCTGTCTCAGAGGAAACATCTACGGCAGGAGGGGCATTTTATTATCTCTGCACAGATCATGGGACTTGGTATGAAGTGTACTGTCCAGGTGGAAGTGCATGCAGACTCTATGATTCAGTATGCGACTCATTACTCCTCCTTGTGTATACCTCTGAGCCCAGTGTGTGGCATGCTAACTAATGGAAAGCAACTGTGCAGACCAGGGTGCCCAGTACATTCTGTGTCCATGTGGTATGGAGAGTGCTCTGTTTTATGTAAATTAGGTGAAGTTCCTGCTAACATTGAACTATTGGTGAATTGTGTTTGTTGTCCTCAGTTGCAGAAAATTTGGGTACCACTGACAGAGCATTTAAAGTTAATTTTATCAAAAACATTGCGCACCATAATATCTTGAGAAATAAGTAACATACATGATTGTGTAAAAAGGGTGTCTGCTGTACTTGAGGAAAATAAAATGGGGTGATATAGAGTTTTCTGCTATATGCAGAATGTCAGTGTTTTGCATGTTATTGCTAACCCTTCATTCTTCAGTTTGATTGTAGACCTTTCCCCCCTGTTCTATGATAAGATTTTAGAATAGACTGTCAGTTTTATCTCTTGTTGTCTTGTTTTGGTTGGATTGATAGAAACTTTATGTTATTTAAACACAGGAGTTTCTGGCAAGTGGGATGGATTGGGGACTTGGGGAAGGTTCTCCTCAGTGCAGAGGGAACCATAGCATGTGAGTTGAAAATTCTAGTTATTAGACAAAAGATTGAACTTACTATAGCCAGAGGCCAACATGAAATATGAGGTGAGGGCCCACTACTGGAGTCCAGAGGCAAACTCCATTTTGTCAGTGGATCCTGCTGAGATGCTCCATTTTTCATTTTAACCTCTGTCTAGTAAGTGTCTGATAAATTTGAAACCTCCTTCCCATGATCCTCCTCTGCCTGTTGGAAGGGAGAAAAAGATTCCTTTTCCCTCCTAAACCTAGGCTCTTGGCCGCTGTGCAGAAGCTGGGATCTCTGCTAGTCTACTTTTCCCCAGCCTCTGTTTTATGTGTCTTCTTCCTTGAATAGCTTCAGTGCTTGCCTCTGCTACTTGTAGTTTTGCCAACAAGCTGCACTGTGAAATTGACATGACTCTTCTGTTTCTACTGCTGCCCATTGGGTACTGGGCCACAATGTTGAAACTGATGAAATTCATATCAATTTCACTCTGCCATTGTTTGAGGTGTCTATGAGCAGCTGCAGAGGTTTTGGAGCTAACTGTCTGCAGGAGTGGCGCCAGGGTTTTTGCCGCCCTAGGCGGCAGCGCTCCTCCTCTGAGCATTCAGGGGGGCTGTGGTCTTTGGTGGCGGGGGTCCTTCCACTCCGCATCTTCGGGGTACTTTGGCGGCGGGTCCTGGAGCGAGTGAAGGACCCGCCGCCGAATTTCCGCCGAAGACCCAGAGCAGAAGGAACCCCCGCAGCCGAATTTCCGCCGAGGACGGCAAAATGCCGCCCCCCAAATCCTGCCGCCCTAGGCGACCGCCTAGGGTTGCCTAGTGGAAGCGCCGGCCCTGGCCGTCTCCAGACCATGAAGATTGTATAGATTCACATTTGGAAAGTTATCTTCAAAACCTGAAGGGTAGAAACTAATTTTTTTAAATGAAAGCTTAAATTCTGCAGCATGTGATATTTTACACTCCATCACTTGCACTCCACCTGCTTGACCCTGGAAGGTGGGGGAGTGTAATTTTTAATGCCAGCATAGTATAAGTAAAATGGTTACTTGACATTAGAACGGGTTGTGGGTTTTTTGGCAAAATGGTTTTTTATCCACTCAAACCATTTTTTGCCCAGCTCTACTTATAATGCAGAAGCCATTTTAAATATTTGATTTTGTATTACATTTCAGATTCCTATTCAGCCCAATATAAATATCACATGAAGTTTTGAATTTATTACAAATCAGATATGAACAGAATGTTTGTCACAAGTCAAGTAGCATGAAATTTTGTAATTAATTATTTCCTTACTCTAAATTGTATAGAAAGTGCATTTGGGGGGAAAAACATCTTGTGATTTGCAGTATCTTTCTTTCTTTCTTTCCTTTTTTCACCTTGTGTTTTTTTATCATTATAGGTTGAAGCTGGTGATTCAAAAGATAAAGTATTGGTATTCTTTAAACTGCGAGCTGATGTTATTACAGAAGATAATCTTCATAGTAATATTCTTGTGTCATCTATGTTAGATTCACCTATTAATACACTTTATCAAGCAGTACGACAGGTATTTGCACCAGTTTTATTAAAGGTGAGTAATACACTATTACAGATATTTTTGTACATTAAAAAGTGTGTACTTACAGATTACTTTCCTCTCTTTTCATTATAAATCTTCCCCATCTCATGTTAATTGTTCTCTGAGATTTATTGTAATTTGCTTTTCTGTTAGCTTTAAAATTAAAATATTTATATAGGTTAAGGAATGAACAATTTATTTCATTTTCAAGTTAAAGGAGACACTTTACAGCAACCTTTACATAAGTCTGTGTCATTTTTTCAAATGTGTATCAGATATTGTCTCAACTTCAATGGCAGGACTGCACAAACCAGTATAGCTATTTTATATGGTAAATAGGTGTGCTGGATTCCTAAACTGACTTATTTGACTATGTTTTCCATTGTGCTGATGGGTTTTGCCTGCTTAAATTTCACCGTGTGTCAATAGGAGAATTGATCACAGAGGGCTAAATTCTGAGAGTTTTGCTTAATTGAGGAGTGCAGAATTTGGCACAGGGATTGGAGAGGGTGGCAGTGTATCTTACATGTGAAAATGTAAAAGCTAAACTGAGGATTAATATCTTCTAAAATGATACCTCCTTTTCTTATTTTGTGATAAGGAAGATATTTGCTTTATTCATTTTTTCATGAACAAAATAAAATCATGGCTACATTTCTTTATCTTAGCAAAAGAAATTTCAGTGTTTCATAGTTTCCAAGCTCCAATTTATTTTCTGTCATACTTTTAGAGTGATTCCAGAAGATCACAATAACCTTCATTATTCATTTTAACCACTAATTTTCAGCACAGAAGTAAATTCCATACCTGGTTGCCTTAATAGAGAATAATGAAAGAATATCTGTTTGCAGCATCCTTTTGCAAATATTAATCCATGTCTTGCAATCAATTTTTGAGCTGTAGGCCATGTTGAAATTAGTAAGGAGTTTTTTCAAAAAATTATTGGCCTGATATGGTTCAATGTTTTGATTTATCCAACTTGTAAAAGAATAAGATGCCCTTCCCTGAATTTACAGTACATTCCCTGTTCTCTTCCCCCATCAAATGAATAATTGTTATTCATCAATTATTTATTTTTGAAAAAACAGATAATAGAAAATGATAAAGAGTTCTAACATGATTTTTATTGCTTGGAATCTTTGTTGTAGGATGAGAAATGGAGTAAGGAGTTTGATCCCAAACTCCAGAGTCTTCTGAGTGAGCTACAGATTGGTTTGGGCACTGTCCTCAGAAGATCAGATCCTAATTACTCAGGAACCAAATTCCGTGAAGATGATGTGCGTGGTGTGTACCACAATTATTTCTTTTACAACACAATTTAAATTAAAAATTGAATATTTCATTAGATTTGTGAATTCATGTCTCTATCACTGTGATGTGAGTGGTTGAAGAACTTAAATAAAACAGAATAGACCTTGAAAGGTTGTGAATACTCTTATGAGTTAGGAATTGAGGGCACCCACTGTCTATCAGGATTGAGTGTATGGTGCCTTAATATTAAGCTGATATTACACCTAGACCCAAAAGTTGAAGCAGAATTATATAACCCAAAAGTAAAATTTTCCATTTTGAAGTGTGTTTTGGCTAAAGATGTTTTGTTATTATGCATTGTATCTGAATAATGTATTTAAGTGCTTTCTGTTTTGTATTTGCAGCAATACTTACACCAAATGATGAGTTTCAGTTCTGGATAGAGCGTGCTCATCGTGGAAGTAAATCATGTAGCAAAGAGAGAGCCTCTCATTTTAAAGATCTGTTTGAAGCAATTGCAAGAGTATGTTTTTTCTTTTATTTATTCAGTGATGTATTTATATCAAACATAGTAAAGAATTTACTCAACTTGTGAAATTGTATGAGATGTTCAGAAGTACAAAATCTTGGGCAAAATTCTTCTTGCAGTTTCTCTTCTGCATCTCCCACTGACTTTAATGGGGGTTGCTCAAGTTTGATTCAGAGCAGAATATGGTCCCTTCAATCCTAAAATTAGTCTTAAAGAGATTAATATTAATAAAGGAATGGTAAGAAGATTGTCAGCTGAAAATGGAATGATGATAGTTTATTTTTTTATTATTTAACACACAAGATCAGTGTTCTCAAACTTTTGCACTGGTGACCCCTTTTACATAGCAAACCGCTGAGTGTGACCCCCCCTTATGAATTGAAAACACTTTTTTATATATTTAACACCATTATAAATGCTCGAGGCAAAGCGGGGTTTGGGGTGGAAGCTGACAGCTCACAACCCCCATGTAATAACCTCACAACCCCCTGAGGGGTTCCCACCCTCAATTTGAGAACCCCTGCCGACAAGATGATGATTGTGGACTCTGCCCTGCAAAGTATTAAGCACTTGAATCATTTTACTCACATGAATAGTTCCACAGAAGTCAGTGAGACTATTCACATGAATAAAGTTACTCACATCCTTATTTTTTTGGCCGGATTGTGCCTTATATTTTTAAGTGTTAAAATAAAGACCTGACGTATCTGTAAACAAGAAAATGCCTCAGTTAATTAAAATATTTGAATATATTCTAAAGAATTTAAATATTTCTAATCCATCAGTAGCACAATCATGTTATTTTAAAATGTATTTTATTTCTAGGATTATTGCAATTTGGATAGTCTCTCTTTATTTGAAGTTGTGGACTTAGTGGAGACTACTCGGGATACTGTTGACGATGTATGGAGACAAACAGAATATGATCCCTTTCCACAACCACGCATGCAAAATCTTTTGGATGTCATAGGTAAAGCTTCTGGTAGAAATGATCATACATTTTCAAATCAACAGGTCTGGATAACTTGCACCCAAGAGACTTAAAGGAACTAGCTGAGGAGCTCTCTGAACCACTAATGTTAATTTTAACAAACCTTGGAAAATTGGGGAAAATCCAAAGGATTGGAGGACTGGCAAAATACCTCCACCATTTAAAAAGAGTAAAAGGGATGACCCATGGAACTGTTGACTCATTAATCTGACATCATTCCCAGACAAAATAATCTGGACTATCAACAAAGAATTGCAACAATTTACACATCCAGACTAACACGGCTACCCCTCTGAACAAAGAATTGGAGGCTAAAAATATAATTAATACCAGTCAATATCTTTTCCTGATATGTAGGTATTGTCAGACCTGTTATCTTGGCAACTGTGTTGATATAGTATACTTGGATTTCTCCAAGGCATTTGACTCAATATCACATGAAATTTTGACTAAAAAACTTGCATTATATGGAACCAACGGGGCACACATTGGATGGATTAAAACCTGGGTCACTGACAGCTCTCAAAATGTGGTTGTTAATGGGGAGACATCAGTGAGCGGCGCCACTTCTAGTGGGGTCCCTGAGGGATAAGTTCTTGGTCCAATGCTATTTAATATTTTTTATCAAAGATTTAGATGATGATATAAAATCTTTGCTGGTAAACTTTACAGATGACATGAAGACTGGTGGGGTAGTAAATCATGAGAAAGGCAGCTTATGGTTACAGAGTTATCTGAGTCTCCTTAAATGGTCACAGTCCAACAAAATGCATTTTAAAACAGCTAAATGCAAGGTAATACATCTGGGAGCAAAGAATGAAGACAATATCTGCAGGATGGGAGACTGTTTTGGAAAGCAGTGAAGGACTTAGAGAGCATTGTGGATATCCATGTCATCATGAGTTGTTAGTGCAATACTGTGGCAAAAAGGGCTGTTGTGATCATTGGTTTTATAAACAGGAGAATATCAAGTAGAAATAGGGAAGTGACCTTGCCTCTGTACACACAGCATTAGCAAGACCAATACTAGACTACTGTGTTCAGTTCTCCACACTTCAAGAAAGATGTGGAAATATTGGAGAGTCTTACAGAAAAAGGCATAACAAGATCCATTGGGTAGAAGTTGAAGTTAGGCAACTTCAACCTTGAAATAAGTCTCAATTTCCTAACAGTCAGGGTAAATAAACATTGGAACAACTTATCCAGGGAAGTGGTGGACTCACCATTGCTTGGAGTCCTTGAAACTAGGGTTACCATATTTAAAAATTAAAAAAAGAGGACACTCCACGGGGCCCTGGCCCCAGCCTCGCCCCTTCCCCACCTGGCCCCGCCCCAACTCTGTCCCTTCCCCAAATTCTCTGCCCCAACTCAGCCCCCTCTCCTGAGCGCCCCGCATTCCCCCTCCTCCCTCCCAGCCATGCGAAACAGCTGCCCGAGCGCTACCGGCTTCACGGTTTGCCAGGCAGCCCCCAGACCTACAGACCCTGCGCCCCCGGCCGGGCGCTTCCCCAGCGCAGCCGGAGCCCGGGAGGGGAAGCGCCCAGCCGGGGGCGCAGGGTCTGGAGGTCTGGGGGCTGCTCGGCAAACTGTGAAGCTGGTAGCGCTCGGGCAGCTCGGCTCTTCAGCTACACAAAGCTGAGGTGTCTGGACGGAGCAGCAGCAGCCGCCGCCGCGGGGGAATCCGCCTGCAGCTCGCAGTCTGCTGGAGCCGCTCTAAGGTAAGCAGGGGACTAGTATTTTCCCGGACGTGTTTGGCTTTTTGGCAATTCCCCCCGGACGGGGATTTGAGGACCAAAAAGCCGGACACGTCCGGGGAAATCCAGACGTATGGTAACCCTATTGAAACGAGATTAGATATCTTTCTAAAATGTGTGCTTTAATTCAGCTTCTGGGAAAAATTCTATAGACTGTGCATGTAGGGGGTCAGGCTGGATGGTCATGGTGGTCTCTTTTGGCCTGGCAGTCTATGAATCCTCATTTCATTCCTCCCTTCATAGGCCATGGAGAGGATGGGAAGCTCTGCATTGTCCTCAACATGCTCATAACACATGCAACTGTGCATTAAGACTTTTATTTTTAAATATGTTATCTTACACAATATGTATATAATTTAATTTATTAAGGATTCCAGTTCTGTAGCTCTTACTTGTGAGCAAAGGATTGCAGAATCAGGCCCTAAGTGAATAGTTGTTTGTTTATGAGATTTGCATTTAGTATCAAAATATCTCCTCAATAGCTTTTAAAAATGTAAATGCACAGTGCTGTGGAATATAAAGAAAGGATTTTAAACATACTTGTTATATTTGGGTCTGTGTATGTTTTTGTGCTGTTTTAGGTGGCTCTCTTGGTAGGTTTGTTCAGAAAAAAATGGGAACTTTGAATCTGTGGGAGGATGCTTTTCACATTGTGAAAGAAAATCTGAAGGCTGGTATCATGATTTGTGAACAGTGGGTAGCTGCCTGTGATCACCTAACTGGACAACTATGGCAACGATATACACCTCATCTATGGAAAAGTGAGAAATATGTTCCTGAATCATTAGACAAACTTGGAAAACGTCTTGATGAGGTATTCGTTTGGTGAATTTTGATTTGTTTTTGTTGGAAACAAAACTACAGAGGATTTTTTTAGTTGTAAATAAAACTGTGTAATATTTTCCCATCATTTTTATAATCAGAGCATGGTTTAATACACATATTTGGGTTCAATGTTTACTTGACTTTAGCTCATTGCTAGGGAAGTATTATTTGTGATGGGGTGGTATGGTACAGATGAGGGAGTTTGTGCTGTGTATTGCATTTCTTGCTTTTAATGTAAGTTATGTGCCCAGGCATCATAATAATGGACACACAAAAATCCCATTACAATAAATAAAAATATTACTTTTTTGTTTTAGGTGCTGACTATTAGAACACTTCATGAAAAACTTGCATATTTTTTACCAGTGGGGGAACAACAAACATTGCACCTTGCTCAGGTGTTTGAACCCTTTGCTGGCCTGAATCCTGTGCACTATAACCCCTACACAGAGGTATAATGTTTATTTTATTTTCTATACATAATTTCTGTGACTTTATTGTGAGTATTAACATATCTCAAACTAACACAGCTGTTCATTATCTCCAGCCTTTATGGAGAGCTGCAGTGTCTCAATATGAGAGAATTGTTGCACCAGTGGAACAGAAAATAGCAAGCAAATTGAAAACATTTATTTCAGAAATTCAAGACAGTCCGCAACAGGTAAAAATATTTTTATATCACAAAGGCTTTACTATGTATCAGGCTGCAGAATTCTCAAATAGTTATTTTAAGTCAAAGAAATAGTTATTTATGATTACATATAGGATTTATGAACAGTGGTGCCTAAGAATGAGTTTCATTTTATTGAGTAGAAATAATCTTTTTTCTTTACATTATTTCTTATGCTAGCTGTTTCAAGCATTTCAGAAATATAAGGAACTGGTAAAACGCCCAAGCATTAGCAAAGAGTTGCTTTTGGAAAGAGAAACTTTGCTAGCAAGACTTAAGGACTCTGTCAAAGGTAAAAGTGAATTATAGACAATTCAAAATCAATTTGGAAATGTTTTAATTGATCTCTACTTTGTCTTTTTTCTTTTGGGAGTAGTATTTTGCAACACTTTTTTTTTTTAAAAAGTCTAGTATGTTGTTTGTAGCTATAATTCTTTATTGCTAACTGGTTCTGTTGCTTTGTGGGTCTAATATGAACAGTTTGTTTGATACAGATTTTCGAACAGACTTTGAAGCTCGATGCCATGGTGTTCCTGGTGATGTATCTGGGCCACTTTCAGGCAAAAATCTTTCTGAAGTTGTCAATAATATTGTTTGGGTGCGGCAACTGCAGTTGAAGGTAATAGTTTAAATTCTTGTTGATACACTGCATACTGACTTCCAATTAAAAAATGTGACATAAAAGACCTCAAAGGTACTCAACATCTGCAACACTTGTTGACTTCACTGGAGTTAAAGGTTGAAAGCTCCTCTTCAGTAGGACTCTTGCTAAATAGTTTTTCATTTATTCAACATGCAAAAATTATCCCTTGGATAAATAATACATTGAAAAATTACTTATGTTAAACGAGGTTTATTAAAAATATTTTAGAGTATTACAAAAACTGGGAAAGACTAGAATTCTACAGTGGTGGTAGACACTCTGGCTTAGATTGCTTCCTCAAGTATGCACATGTGGTTCCCATAAAAGGTTTACAATAAGCCAGATTGTGACCCACTTACTCTCAGTAGCGAGTAGTAACTCATGAGTAGTCCTTCAGAAATCAGTGTATTTCTCATGTGAGTAGGTGCCCACAAGGGCAAGCAAGGGGTTCCCAGTATCATATTAAAAAGCAGAATTGTTGGTTCTTTGTAGTAAAGTCAGGGTGCGGTACATTAGTGTTTTCTGTTTCACAACAGGATGGGTTAAAGGTATTTGCTCAGTTATAATTCCCTGCCTTTGATTAGTTTGTATTCAAACAATAATATCAAACAATATCTGTGCCTTGCTATCATCACATTTATAATTTGTTATATAAATTGGTTTCTGAGATTAAAGAAATGCATGTGAGGTGTACAGTATGTAACATATTTAAGTGTGTGGAATAAGGAAAAGGCAGGTAGAAATGAATTAATTGAATGGAAAGATTTGTACAGATTCATACACTAGATTCACATGTCCTGATGAATTTGACCTTTAGAGGAAACATTTCAAATTTTTAGACATTCTAAAATCCAACTCAGAAGGTAGCATCTGCTATAACATATGCACCATCACTTCTTTATACGTACACTTATGTTTGTGCCAATGGCATACTTTTGGTTTTTGAGAAAGGCTTTACTTGCTCTGCTTTCCTTCTAAAAACGCCAGAGGCATTTTAGTATTTTAAACTTTTTACTTAAATTGCAGTTTGTGACAGAGTTATGAGAATAGGCACATTTTTAAACATACATGCCATAAAAAGGTATTTTGAAAAGTGATGGAAAAAGTGTTCAGACCTTCTGAATATTTCCTTATGCTTTTGACATTCAGTTGAAATTCATCTTCTCGTTTTCTTAAGATCCTGGGAGAAACACTGCTTCCTAATATATTTGACTGTATAATAGAGACCTCATTCTGGCTTACTGAGGTGAATCTATCAACATAATTATCTTGAGAGAGAGAATTTATACTGATTTACCAAATTCAGATTAATCAAAGCTTTGTAATGTCCTCTGTGATTGTATTGTAATCTTCTTTGTGCTCCAGGTCCCCCAAGTCAAGGGCACACTAACTAACAAGGCACCAGCTGGCTTCAAAGAGGCTGTGTTCTATTCTAGCCAAAAAGCACAGTAAAGAGGATGCTAGATAGCTTTTTGGACTATCCAGTTGAAGATCTGCTGGCCTATCTCCCCCAACCCAAGAAGGACTCATGCCACACCCAAAAGTCTATTCAGGTCCTTCCTTCAGGGCAGTTTTATTCTTCAAATAAAAAAACTTGCAAAGTTACACACAATTTTTCAAGTATCCTCTGCATAGTGCCATTCCTGGGACTTTTGCTGATTAGTGAAGCAAGATGGTAGAAGCTTCTAGTAGCAGTGCTGGTTAGGTGCCCATGCTCCCTGTTTGGCATTTGAGGGCGTTCTAAGAGCATGAATATATAGGAGCTGTGGTGCCACTGCAGCCTCAGTTCTTTCCAACAGCAGCAGCGAAAGGATATGAACCATTGGATCTCAAAGATGTATTGATTGATAGTACCTTCATATTAGTTCATTGCTGTTAGTAGTTAATATTTTTTATAGTTAGTAGTCTATACTTAGTTTTAGGATAAATTAGGCCAGATTTAGATTACATCATAGTTTTAAGGTATAGTTTTATAATTCAGTACGGATAATCCCAGTATGAAGAAACATGGATTCAGGTGGTGCACATCTTTCCCAGCAATCCTCTTTGCATTTGACATACATATTCAGTGTCTAAAGTGTTTGGGGGAGAACCTTTCACCAGCATGTTGTGTTGCCTGTAATACTTTCACACCTTGGGCCCAGAAGGAAAGACAAAATAGACTTCAGGCCCAGTGCTTAATTTGTAATGAAAGAGGTGCTGTGGCTCAAGTGATTTTTTTACATTCATAACTGATGCGGCAAGTCCAGAGGTGCTGGGGCTATGAACCCTTAAGCCTAGTGGTGCCAGGGCTCAGCCCTGGCAATCCCTGGCACAAATTAAGCCCTGTTCAGGCCCTTTTATTACAGGAGGTTTTGTCTGTCAAGCCTCTGGGATCTGAGAACACTGACGGATCTGAAAATAAGGATAGGAGGCCTGAATCAGCTCTGAGTACATCTAGATCCAAGAAAATTGCAACAATGAAGTCTTCCATCTTGGCACTGAGCTCCAGTTCCAGATTGGTGGATCTGACTGTTCCTAAGCCTTTGGATCTGCCTCCAAAATTAATACATTTATTATTAATTGTGGAACCCGTTTCGGACAGTCATCCTAAGGGTCCAAATAACTTATTGGAACTGGCTGCCTCGTTTCAGAGGAAACGGAAAGCTAAATTAAAACATCCCTGGTAGTTCATCAGACTGTTCACATGCGAATCTGAGACCAAAGGATAGTAGATCTGTAGATCCATTCTAGAGATACAGATCCTAAGGAAAGGTCATCAGATCTGAACACATCAGCTCAGCAACATACTTTAACTGTCATGGTACAGATTCACATCTACTAATGGATCTGGCTATTTCTCATGGTTCTTGTGATAAAAGACTGAGATGGGACATGGAGATATTCCAGTATCTCTTCCACCACCTAAGATCCCAATTTTAAGAAGAGGTTTGTCACCATGCTACATGACCCAGATCCCCACAGCGGTCATTTCACCTGCGACTTCAGTATTGGATCTGGGATGGGATCTGCAATCAGATATAGAGCTGGATCCAACAAGCAAGACTATGATCTGACCATTTACAGATGAGAATTTCCCTCCATGGCACCCTACGTTCCAAACAAGGTATGTAAGACAGGATTGGGGTGACTGGCAGGATTGGCATATACTGCCTTGGATGTCTGGGACATATTGGCCAACTTCTACTTACCATTATCACTCCAGGAAGCATGAGTCTTCGTACTCACTACATCTTTCACAGGAACTGATGGATCTGAGGGTTGCGGATCTGAGGGGTAAGGATCTGACACTTAGAGAATGTTCCCTATCCTTACCACAGGAGACAATGAGGAGGAGCATCAGAGAACATTTCCTCTACAGGAATTTCAACAACAAAAAATGGAAAATGTGGATGTAGCTACAGCATTTTCTCCTTCTGAGGACACAGTTCAGTTTCATAAGCTAGTGGATAGGATGTCATCAACTTTAATATTGCATCAGTAGCTTTGAAAGAAGCCACATGTGACGTTGCACTCCATATGCTTGGAATGTGAATATAATGTAACTGGAATATGCTTTATGCAAAAAGTCTCTTGTAAGGTATCATTACAAAGCTTATAATCTACTGAGTGTGTTCATCCTATTTGTATGTATGTATCATTCTTGTATCTGAAGTTAGAAATATAAAGTATTACTCTGAAGTCCTATTGTAACTATGCAAAATGTGGGCCATTAACTAGGACAATTGGTTGTAAATGGCTCTGTTTACTTGTAAGCCTTCCTGTATATGTGGATGCCAGCGAGTAAGTAGTGAAGTCTCACAGGACATGTGAACATGTCACATGATACTGGAATCCATCTTAAAGCTGGTGCTTTTCCATTTAGAAGGAAGGGTGGGAACCCAGAGAGACAGAGGATTCCCGCCTTGTGCCAAAGATATAAAAGGGGGTGGAACAGAACAAAGGAGGCTTCCAGTCATGAGAAATCCCCTAGTTACCACCTGAGCTGGAACTAACAAGAACTGTACCAGGGGAAAGGAGTGGGCCCAGACTAGGAAGGAGTCTAGTCTGTGAAAGAAGCATATTGGAACATCTCTGAGGGTGAGATTTACCTGTATACAGTTTCTTAATGTATTAGGCTTAGACGTGTGTGTTTTATTTTGCTTGGTAACTTACTTTGTGGTGTCTGTTATTTCTTGAAACCACTTACATCCTACTTTTTATTCTTAATAAAATCACTTTTGTTTATTATTGAACCCAGAGTAAGGGATTAATACCTGGGCGAGCGAACAGCTGTGCATATCTCTCTATCAGTGTTATAGAGCGTGGACAATTTATAAGTTACCCTGTATAAGCTTTATACAGAGTAAAACAGATTTATTTGGGGTTTGGATCCCATTGGGAACTGGGTGTCTGGGTGCTGGACATAGGTGACTTGCTGAGCAGTTTTTGGTTAACGTCTGCAGCTTTAGGGGCGTGGACCAGACCTGGGTCTGTGATGCAGCTGACTAGCGTGTCTGGCTCAATAAGGCAGGGTTCTGGAGTCCCAAGCTGGCAGTGGAAAATGGATTTAGAGGTAATTCCAGCACATCAGGTGACAGTCCCTAAAGGGTCTCTGTGACCGAACCCGTCACACCACACATCCAATATTTTGTGTTCTATTGCAAAGAATAAGGTATCATTGCCTATATTGGAAGGTCTCTGGCAACCAGCAAAATCTTCTTGGTCAAATCCATCTTCATTTCAATCAGTTTAAAAAACGGCAGATAAATTATCTCAGATCCCACAGGAAGGGTTTTTCTGTTTTCATGTGCACCCTCAAACCAATTCTCTTGTGGTAGCAGCATCAGGTCAAAGATCCAGGTCAGGTCTTCAGCACTTGACTCCTTATGACAAAGAAGGAAAAAAGTTGGACTCTCTAAGAAGAATTTTTTTCATCGCTTTCTTTAAATATGTGTATGGTTGATATCAAGCAGTAATGGCCAGATATCAGTTTCACTTGTGGGAGAAGATCTGTCTTAACCAAGAACCTCCCAGAGCACCAGAGGAGATTAACAACAGGTCTCATTATGAAAGGCCAACATGTGGCAAAACATGTCCTGAGGCCATCATTTGATGTTTTTGACACCGCATTAAGATCTGTGGTTTTAGCAATCACTCTCCACAGACATACATTTTCTAACCCCCCTAAAAAGAATGGAGGCCTCAGACCAATTCTAGACCTCAGAGCTTTAAACAAGTTCATCAGGAAATTTCAATTCAGGATGGTGAGTATGACATTAATTATTCCCTCCCTGTCCACTTTTGAATTGGTTTGATGATCTCAATCTCAAAGATTCATCTTTCAGTAAGACCCTCACATTGAAAATATCTCTGTTTTTCTGATGGTTCAGACCATTTCCAGTACAGAGTCCTACTGTTTGGCCTTTCAGCCACACCCAAAGTCTTTACCAAATGCATGGCTCTGGTTGCAGCATACCTGAGAAGACAGGCATTTTTTGTATTCCTGTACTGAGACAATTGGCTTCTGAAGGCTCTCTCAGAAGAAGAATTACAGAAAGCCATTTTGGTCACTCATTCTTTATTTGGAACCTTTGGTCTTCTCGTAAACTAAAACGAGTCTCTTCTCACACAGTCACAAAAGATTCCATTCATTGGTGTGATTCTCAACTCCATAAAAGGAAGAGACTTTAAAAATTAAAAACTACCATATGCTTCAATATCCCTGTGAAAAGGTAGTTTATTTAATGGCATCCATGACCTATGTGACTCCATATGCCAGGCTCAGAATGAGACCTCTTCAGCACTGACTACTTAGGAATTTCAGACCCATTATGAACAGTATGCAGAAAGTACTCTCTGTTTTGAAGGTTTTTTTCTCTCTAAGATGGTGACTGGAACTTCAAAATGTCCTCCATGGAGTTTTGTTCAACCCACCTTCTCCTTTTTTAATAATACGTACACGATGGGGAGCACATCTTTGCAATTTGTACATTCAAGGCCTTTGGAACGACAAAGAATCTCTGTTGTACATAAATGTATTCAAAACTGAGGGCAGTCCAACTCAAAGCAGCATACCATAATCATGTAATTGTCAAATCTGTTTTTACATATATGCTGGTTAAGAACTTTTTGAAAGGACGTTGAACCTGTGTCCCCCTGTGTGAAACCCTGTTCCTCCATGGAATCGGAATTTAGTTTTGATTCAATTCGTCACAACCATTTTAACCTATAGTGAGCTACTCTTTGTTCCATTTATCTGTGAAGATGGCCTTTATAATAGCAGTTACTTCATCCAGAAGAATTAGTGAACTACATGCATTGGTGATAGATCGCCCTTTTAGTACTTTTTGTAAGGACAAGATGGTTGTGATGGGTTCCCCGTGGTGCAGTCTGGAACTGGGATACTGCTGAGACGTCTGGCTTACCAACCTGGGCTCCCTCTCATACTGATATGTTGTGACAAGCTGCAAACCTCTCCCAAGTACTGCACTCACACAGACACCCACAGGCAGGGATACACCCAGCTGAGTTATTTGAATGCTATCATGAAGCATCAACAGAGAGGCTCCAGCCAATTTCCCACAGCTCCCCAGCTTAGGGCTCCAGAGCCATACTACTGTCCTACTTTGATCAGAAGTCTGAGAAGTGTAAGTTTGTAACCCAATCCATCTCCCCACCCCCAATGTGGAGAAGACATGCACCAGCTTTTGTTCCTGAGCTGAAGTTTCCCAAGCAAGATATACTGTTTTAAATAAAATATAGAACAGGTTTATTTACTACAGAAAGATGGATTTTAAGTGGTTATAAGTGGTAGGCATAAAAGAACAGAGATGGTCACCAAAGAAAATAAAAATGTGCATCCAATCTATATATTAAACAGGATTTGAATCAGGCACTATTCTCACCCCACTGGATGTTATAGTCCTTAATGCACAGACTTCCCTCCTGAAGTCTGGACAAGACTCTTCAGATGATCTTAATCTTCTTGGCATCCCAGTTGTTTCCAGTGTAGGTGGTTAGAGGAGAAAAGGCCCTGTCTGCTTCAACTGTCCTTTATTTTATACCCTTGGCCCATAATATGGAGATATACCTATCTCATAGAACTGAAAGGGACCCTGAAAGGTCATCAAGTCCAGCCTCCTGCCTTCATTAGCAGGACCAAGTACTGATTTTGCCCCAGATCCCTAAGTGGCCCCCTCAGGGATTGAACTCACAACCCTTGGTTTAGCAGGCCAATGCTCAAACCACTGAGCTATCCCTCCCCCATAAAAGAGGCGGCTGCTTCCCACACCGGGAGTCGAACCCGGGCTGCCTGGGTGAAAACCAGGAATCCTAACCGCTAGACGCTAGCCCAGGCATGCCCTGGTGGGCTTTGCTGAGTCACAGTGAAAAGTGACAAAGTCACAGTGAAAGATCAGTTCCCTTTGTGTGGTGCTTGCATAGTTGAGTCACACAGTGTGGTCAGCACCCCACCTGGGCAGGGATCTTTTGCATGCCACTAGCAAACTTCAGCATATTTCAATAACAACCATACAGCACAATCTCATAACTTTTTATACACACTAATGATATGCATATTGAGACAGAACAAGCAGTTTTATCAGATCATGACCTTTCATATGATACCTTACACGGCATGCTTTGGATGAAATATCACAACCACATATGAATAATGAATATGGGGGTTACAGGGTGTCATTATGAGGTACAGTGTGCCACAGTGGTTCTTAGGCCACACCCTAAATTTTTTCTTAAAATAGTTTCTGAGATTCATGTAAATCAAGCTATTAATATACTGGTGTTCTTTCCAAAGCCTCATTCATCTAAAACAGAGGCCAGGTTACATTTGTTGGATGTCAAGACAGTACTATCGTACTACTTAGATAGAACAAAGAGTTTTAAGTCTTCTAAGTTATTTGTTTCATATGCTGGTAACTCAAAGGGAAAGACATTTCATCTCAGTTCCTGTCTAGGTGGATTAGACAGTGCATTGAAGAGTGTTATAGACTGAGGAGCTTCTCTTCCCATTCCTTCTCTGCTTAGAGTTCATTCTACTAGGGCAGTAGCTATATCTACAGCTTTTATAAACACATTCCCTTGAGATATGCAAAGCTGCTAGGTCGATTACTATTCACACATTCGCGAAGCCTTGCACTTTGGATATGGCATCCAAGTTGGATGCCCAGTTTGGTAGAGCGTTAATCTTGTTTAATTAGAACTCTTCACCCCTCCATCCAATTTACTGTACTGCTTGCCAAACTACCCCAAGAGTGGGAATATGCAGAGAATACTCAAAGAAGAAATGAAGGTTACCTATTTGTAACCGGAGTTCTTTGAGATGGACTCTGCATATTCATAGCCCCTCCACCTTCTCTACTCCTCCAGAGTCCAAATTAAAATATCAGTGGTTTTCCGCTTTAGTGGTGGAATAAACTGAGGTGGTAACAGTGCCCACCCCCTTTATACTCATATGCTCAAAACACGCTTGAGTGCTAGACAGGGAGCGTGAGGGAGCATGGTCACCTAGTGGTCACTGCTACTAATTTCTACCATCCTGCTGCACGGGTTGGTGCAGGTCCCCAGAGAGTGAATATGCAGAGTTCACTTGAAGAACTCTGTTACCTTCATTTATTCTCCTGACCAAAACAAGCTGCAGGAGCCCAAAGGCCTTTCCCCTTGTGTCTCATTCCACCTGTTCTAGGACCAGCCCCAGGAACCAAATTTCCTTCCTGAAGCTCCCCTCCAACAACGCCATCTCAGTTCTTTATAGGAATCACCCACCCTTCCTAGCTGGATCTGATAATCAAATAGGGGTAGATCACCATGTTCCACCAATATTAAAGGGCTTGTACTAGCCTTCCTTACAGTCTGTCATCTGCACCACTTCACTGTACTCTGTGCTTGGGCCTGTAGTGCAGATTTCAAAGCCTACTGGCAGGTTCCCTTGATTTTGACAAAATCCTGTTCCTTAAGATTTTGAGTGTTCATTGAGGTCTTTAGGTAACTGCAGCTGTGCCCTTTTTTAAAATTTGTAAATGTAAGTTTTGTATGTAGTGTTGATATCTTTTCATGTTTGGTTTTTAATGGTCAGTGTTTGGAGTTTATTCTAGAGTAAGTGACTACAGTATGTTCATGTTAGATTCAAAAAGAACTAATGTAAAGGGTGAAAAGGACCCTGTGGGTAGGGACTGTGACATATAATATCTGGCTCTTAAAGAGGGAACACAAATGTTCCTTGAAAACAATGTGCTTTACCAAAAGTTCCCTTTCTTTGAGAACTCCGCTTATAACAATTTGTCTTTAGATGTTTTGTGTTTTGCAAATAATGATCTTTGTAGTTATTATGATTATGATATATATTATTTCTAAAATAAAAATACAATCCAGAAGTTATGCCCCTTTCATCGTTGACAAATGGGATTGTGTTTAAGGTTGATGATGCCATCAAGATTGCAGAGGCTCTTCTTTCTGACTTATCTGGATTTCAAACATTCCGTCAAAATGCAGATGATCTTTTAGAACAGTTTAAGGTTTACGAACAAGAACAATTTGATGGTTGGTCCAGGGACATTCAGTCAGGTTTGTCGAATCCCCGGTCAGGACTTTGGTAAGTATAAAACATTGTATGCAGTAAGAACTATTACCAAAGTCTGTATTACAGTGTAATCTAAAAAGAGCTGATGAAGACCTATACAGTGAAGCTCTGGTGTAGAAGAGAGAATAAATAAGAGAAATAAAATAGGGCAGTTCACAGCCACTTCATTGTTGTGGATTGTATCAGACTTGATTGGTAAAGCAAAATGAAATACGTTTGGGAATATTTTATTATTTTTTTTATTTGTTATTTGTATTACAGTAGTTCTTAGAGACTGAATGAGATTGGAGTCCCATTGTGCTAGCTGTTAGACAAATACAGGATAACAGGTCGTTAGTGTCCCTTAGAGCTCACAATCTAGATAGACAAGGCAGACAGAAGATGGATTGAGGAAAGCAGTTAAAATACTCATTCCTGAGATTATCTTTAAAATCATGAGATTTAAAAAAATGTGGGGGTGGGCAGTTCTTTTTATTTACCTTCTGTTTTTTGAACCCTTAAGACACACTTGGATTACTCTTTCAAGCTTTCCTCTGTAAACATGAGGGCTACCAACTTAATCTGAAAAAAAATGAAAGATGAGATTCTCACATTTCACATGAGAGTTGGCAACAGTGAAGAGTTACAACAAACAAGCCAAATGAACAGTGTGATGCCTGGCAAACATCTTGTTTCTTAGCTTCACAAGGTTTTGCTTTTTGTTAGGCTTTTTTTTTAAATGGGTTTGTTGTGAGAGGATTAGCTAAATTGAAAACGAGAGAGCAGGCATTGAAGAGAGGGTGGCAAGGGTAATGAGGCAGAGGAAAGAGGGTGGGAAAAGGAGGAAGGGGAGCATGGAGGGCAAAAGGAATAAAGCTGAAGAGAAATGACCTGAAGCGCTCTGGGAGAGGGTCGATACATACAGCCAGTTAGCACAGGAGTGAGATTATCAAATCCAAAACCTGAAGATAGTCTGATGACATTATTAGTGTCTGAGAGTATGCTGCAGATGCTTCTTCTAGCTTGAGTCTATGCCCCTTGGCTGGTTCTCATAGAATAATAGACTTTCCATGAGCAAAAATGACTGAGGAACCCTTGTGTCCCTAGAGATGGGGAGTCTTCTCTGCACAGTTCTAAGTGTAGGGGATTTTTTGGGGAAAAATAGGTCTCATCTTTTCTTCCCCCATCAGTGTTGCTGTGTCTGATTCAAATGTTCCTGTATCTGCTGCTGCTGGTGCGAGTCTCTGACCCTCAGGCTGGCTCTGCCCTGGTGTTTCTCTCTTCCTCCATCTCACATGGTTGAGTGGAGGAGTAGTGTCACATTCAGACGAAGTCCCTTGCATGGTTCTGAATCCAAAGAGTGCTCAGAGTTGCCCTGGCCGGGAACTAAAGAAACAGGGTGTATTATAACATGCCTGACAATCTTCTGAGTAAAAACAAATGTTAAAATGGAGTTCTGTTATGTGTTGCCCTTGTTGCTAGTCTTCAGAAGTTTTGGATAGAGGTTACCGGATTAACACATAGAATCATAGAATGAACAACTTTAAAATAAAAAATAGTCAGAAAAAAAGTAAATGTATCCAGTATTTTGGAATTTTGGAAAGGATCCTGGACAAATCATACTTGGTAATTTTTAATATTAATTTTGGTTTAGCATGCAAGCTAGCAGTCCTATTATGGAGCTGGATCATTGTGATGGAGAATTAAAAATACATTATTCAGATCGTTTGGTGACTCTCCTAAGAGAAGTGCGTCAGTTATCTGCACTTGGCTTTGCTATTCCTGCTAAAATACAGCAAGTTGCAAACACTGCACAAAAATTCTGCAAGCAAGCAGTTATCCTCAAGCAGGTATGAGATAATAAACCATAACCACAATCTGTACTGATTTCTATGCATTAATGGTAGAGTATTTCCAGACCATTATATTGTCATTATGATTATCAGGCTAATAAGCTTTCTGCTATAAACCTTTATCTTTATTAAAGCTACAATGTGTTTCTTGAACAATTTAATAACATTGAATGATGATAATATTGGAAATAAATGTAATCCTAAAAACTGAACAAAAATAAAGAAATAGTCACACACAAATGTTTAGCGCAGTATTAAAAATTAACCTGTTTTTGAAATTGACTATGAGATGTTACAATAAAGAGAGCCATTAGCAGTTTTCCACTTAAGGTGAATATAACCTCTTTAGGTACAAACTTATAATTGCTAGGGCCAGCCACTAAAGGGAGACATGATCACATGTTCTAAAATGGCGTATTATATATACTCGTTAAATATCTTATTAACAATCATATTGATAAAATGTAAGTCTTGAAAATATTGGAATTGGCAATACTCTCAGGAATATATTACAAGTATTAAAAACTATTGGCATATAAATGGAAATATGCTGCTTATATGTAATAGTAAATCCTGTCTGTTTTATAGGTAGCACATTTTTACAATTCAATTGATCAACAAATGATTCAGAGTCAGAAGCCAATGATGTTACAGTCGGCCTTAGCATTTGAACAGATAATTAAGGTAAAGGAATCCTTCTTTGTTGCTTTAAGCTTTGGCAATGTATTTCCTGTGCTGTTATCTTTTTGTGAATATTTATTAGCCTATTGATCTTATAACTGCAGAACAGATTTTATAACTGACCGAGAACATCTCTTTCATCTGCATTTAGCTAGACAATTATGACCATTTCTTTCAGATACGGTTCTTTCTACAGTTACTTATGCCTCTTATACCTCCATATTTGATTATTTTAATGTGCTTTTTACCCTTAAAGACCAGTTGGAAGCTACAGATGGGGCAGAATGTGGCTGTGTGCTTCAGTAATGGTGGTGATATGAAAAATATTACAGTAGTTCTCAAAAATTTTCACTTGTTTCCTATTTATTTTCAGGTGTGTCAGGGTTCCTTCCCCACTCTAAACTCTAGGGTACAGATGGGGGGGACCCGCATGAAAGACCCCCTAAGCTTATTTTTACCAGCTTAGGTTAAAACTTTCCCAAGGCACAAATTCCACCTTGTTCGTGAACAGTATGCTGCCACCACCAAGTGAGTTAGACAAAGATTCAGGAAAAGGACCACTTGGACTTCCTGTTTCCCCAAAATATCCCCCCAAGCCCTTCACCCCCTTTCCTGGGGAGGCTTGAGAATACTCTACCAACCAGATAGGTAACAAGGTGAACACAGACCAGATCCTTGGGTTTTAGGACACTAAAACACAACCAGATTCTAAAAAAAACAGACTTTATTATAAAGAAAGAAAAGGTAAAAGAATCACCTCTGTAGAATCAGGATGGTAAGTACTTTACAGAATAACAAAAGATTAAAAAACACAGAGGATTTCCCCTCTAGGCAAAACTTTAAAGTTACAAAAGCAGGGATAAACCTCCCTCTTAGCACAGGGAAAATACACAAGCTAAAACAAAAGATAATCTAACACATTTCTTTGCTATTACTTACTATTTCTGCAATACTAGTAAGCATCTTACTTACTAGATGCTTAGTCCAGATATGCTTAAGGAGATGTTTTTTTCCTGCCCTGGTTCCTTGCTGACAAAGACACAAACAAAAACCTTTCCCCACAGATTTGAAAATATCTTCTCCCCTTATTGGTCCTTTTGATCAGGTGCCAACCAGGTTATCTGAGCTTCTTAACCTTTTACAGGTAAAAGAGGAATTAACCCTTTACAGGGTAAAAGGGATTTTTTGCTACCCTTAGCTGTATGTTTATGACACGGTGCAATTCAAGATTGGTATTGAACTATAAAGCACTACAGTATATTATTTGGGTCCTAGTTTTCCAAGAGGCTCTCTATTTATCACTATGACTATTGAGGTCAACTGAGGACAGGCCACAGATTTGAACATTTTGGGGCTGGAGGCAGATTACTCTTCTTGAAGGGCTCATGAGTGCTGTTCCTCTAAGCGCAAAATAGCTTGATTTTGTTTCCCTTTAGGGCATTTTGTCAGGTCCACATAGTTACTGAGGCCTTTGCTTGGTGTGTATGTGTACGGTGGGGAGGCTTGCAGGTGATGCCTATAAGGACCAACTTGGGGTAAAATTGTAATTTGTTATGTCTTGACAAATCATGTATATTATTTTAATTTTTATGAACATATGTCCAGAGAATGCGTGGTATATATTTTACACATATAAAAATAAGTAAAATGTATCTTGTGCATGTCCTTTCAACCTTTTGCTGGTTTTGAGAATAGAGAGATACACACACACACACACACACACACACAACTAAAATTAATCAATTTAAAGTTTTATTGGGGATAATTACAAGGGGTAAGGGAGCAGTGTTTGATTAGCTAATAGAGTTAATGAAACTTAAAACACACAATGACTAAAATATCTACTAACAATATTTATAAACAAAGATGCAGCATTTAGTAATAACTGATACTTACAAATACAAACCAACGCATAACGACCAGCAAACGTAGAAACTCTGTTTGAAACACGTGAGCTGAGAGAGAGGCTTCGAGGTGATCAGGCTCGATTACGGGTGTACACAGGATACACAGGATTCGTTTTTCTTTCTCCTCTCCCTGCCTGCACATGGCAGGCAGGCCCATAAAGTACCAACTATGACATCATAGAAGTGTCATAGGGGACGGGGCCCAAAACCTGTTTGTGTTAGTTTCTGATTGGCACAAGCAAAGTTTACACCAAGTAGGGGAGCAGGTGCCTCAAAGTCTGGCTTCGCTCCCAAAAGGTGAGGAAATGCATATTGTTTTAGAATGCGTGCAACACTGAATGACAAAAGAAGAGGCCAGGGCAATACCGGTATGGGCAAGTTTTACAGGATGCAGACAGGAACTCATCTCAACATGCCCCCGTGCCCTGGCCGAAATAGTTAGGCCGAAAACCTAAACTTCCGAGTCCGACTCCTCATTCCAACCTACGAGGGGATGTGCTTCGGGGATGGAAGCGATGTAGGCCGAGGCAACAAACTTGTGAATGCAGGCTTTAATGAAGGCACATCCGAGACAGAGAAGAGCGAGCCCAACTAGAAGGGACACAAACAGGGACTGGAAATAGGATTTGTAGGGCGCAAGGCCAAGCCAATCGAGCCATGACCAAAACTGGAAGGACTCTCGTGACTCTCGGACAGTAGAGCTCAACATTTGCAGGTCTTTAACAATTGAGGACAAATTAGGAGAAATAGAAGGCAAAGAAATGCAGCATTTATCAGCAAAGTTGGTATATACTTCAGCAAATTTAGTACAAAATGAGGAAGATTGTAACAAATATTGAATCATTAATCTATTTTGAATACTATACTGAACAAGGGAATTTAACTGCTGATTAATTAAGGAGAGGCCCTTGCCCGTAGTATTAGCAAGCATTTCAATAGCAAGGGATTGAAACAGCACTTGATCACGTAACATCATATAACCAACAGGGTTAAAACTAACAATAGAGGAGGCGAGGGAGGAAGCTGCTGTTTGAAAACGAGTCCAAAAAGAGTGGGTACTACGATGGTGTCGGTGGCTAGATGGCAAGGTATAAATACCTCCGCCCTGTAGATACAGGGTGCCAATGGTGCATACGGGGATTGGGAGGAAGCACAGCAAATGCAACATTACTGCAAATCCAAAAGTGACCGGATCTTAAGGAAGAAACTGTGGTATGGCTCCACCCATTGTTGGTTACAGAATAAAAGCTGGATGCACGATTGATACATGCAGCCTCAGCATGGTGCATATGCTGGGCGTGAAACAGATACGTATGTGTTATGGAAGTATAGAAGGTTCCAAAAAAAATATTATAATTAAGACGATAAAAACAATTAATGGGAGGGGGATAGGTAAAATTAAGAGTTATTAATGGTGGCTTTTATAGGTTCTCGATGGCCAGAGACTTGGGGTTCTGTAAGCCAAACTAGTTGGCCGGTGTTAAACACGGGGGACCAAGGCGGCTTAGGTGTAGGTGAAATGTGAGGCCAGCGAGAGTAACTTTTGTTGAGTGCGATAATTACCTGCGGTAAAAATGAGCTCCAGTTTTTAAAATCAGGGTTCACATTCTTCTGTGGAGCAGGAGGTGGGCAGTAACTGCACATTAAAGTAATTACATGTGGAACAAAGAACTCCCGCCCTAGGGGATGGTGAGGTGCCCCATCAGACACAACCCAGGGATCATATTTTGCTTCAATGCATAACGGTTGGTGAGATGGGGGGGCTAAATGTTATCGCTGGGAGTTAGGGTCCATGCCTGCCAAGCTACCTTAACCTGGAAACATAGAAGCTGCCAGGTGCGAGTAGTGCCATGAAACTTGGGTAGAGGGGTACTTATAAGACACGGGATTAAATGAACACGTGGTCCAGACAAGGTACCTGGGATAGGGACTTGGGACCAGTGACGAGCACTGGACGCAGCCAGTAGCATTTTTCCCACCAGACCATAGTTATACTGGGGTCCAGACAGGCGATGGGCCCAATTGTAAGTGGCATTACCATGTTGCAATACAGTGAACCCTACATGGTGTTTTGTGATAAACAAATTAATGTTGAGGGGTTCTTGGGAATTAAAACGGGCGAGGGGGGGGTTAGAGGCGAACCAGCCAGCTAGCTTCTCTAAGCTTTTTTGTGCTGATGCATTCCACACTTCTCGGGAGCGTTTAGAAGAGAGAGAGCTTTGTAGGATTTCTAGGTTAGAAATTAATTGCGCTGGAATATATTGGCGGTGATAATTAAGGAGACCTAGTAGCTGCTGAAGCTCTCGTTTATTTTTTGGAGGGGCTTCTGTCCAAGGGTCTAATACGCCGGCTGGGGCTTGTGTGTGAATGGTGGGAGTGAAATGGAGTCCCAAGAATGAGAATTGCTGGCTGGCCTGCAGGTGGCTCTTTGTTTTGTTAATTTGCCACCCATCTGCTTCTAATGCATCTATTATCATTTGGGTGGTACGTTGAACTGCTTGTGGATTGGGCCCACAAATGACAATACCATCTACATAGGCTAACACAGACACATCCTGTAGGGGTTTTACCTTTTGTAATGTGATATTGAGATGGGACGATGCAAGTGCAGGTGAATTACAGAACCCCTGTGGGCAGACTTTCCATTTATATTGGACGCCCTTAAAAGCAAAATTTAAGATTCCTTGTGTGTCCTGGAGTGGGATTTGGTAAAACATATCTTTTAAATCAAGAGTACATGCCCACTGATTACTTGCATCGCTTAGCTGCCGCTGTATTTCTGGAATGGTGACAGAGCTGGAAAATGCGATAGGCTTTACACAGCTGTTAGCTTGTCTATAATCAATGACAAGGCGATATTTAGAGGGATCGCCGGGCTTGGGAATACCCCAACCCGTGGACAGAAAGGTGGATGCAGTAACCCTTTCTATCTTTTTCTCTTCTAGAAGCTGAGTGAGCAAAGCTTCAATAAGGGGAAGCCCTTTGGATTTTGTGGGGATGGGGGAAAATTTCCATGGCTGGGAGTTAACTACTTCGGGGGTATAGGGGGAATGATCGCCTACGGTTATAGGGAAGGCTTGCAGAATTTGATTATGCAGTTTAAATTTTTTAATATCTGAGACACCTAGCAGATTTTTTGATCCTAACAAGGCTTTTATTTTTCTTACGTATTTTTCATGGACAATTTTAACCCAAACCACGGGGTTTTTTTGTACTGCATTGAGGCCTTGAACAAACATAAAGGAGCCAGTAGTACAGTGGGGAACGTTGGGCTCAATAATGCTAACTTGAGCTCCAGTGTCTAATAAAAAGGAGGTGGGGGTGTCACCGTTAACTAACAGGGTGGCGTATGGGCGTTCATCGGTGGGATCTTTAATTTGGGCCGGGCAGCACCCGGCCCCTATTCGTTTTTTGACCTAACATAGTCCTCCCAATTTTTCCAGCCTAGCTGTTCAGCTATATTTTGCTGCTCTTGGTCTGACATTTCATGCAGGGCTTCTTTGGGGATTCCTTTGTTAAGAAGGAAGCCAAATCGTGCCCGTTCAGCTTTAGTTCGCTCAGGATATTTTTGGGGATTAAACTGACTCTTTGGAGGGTCTTTTGGTGGCGAATTAACTAGGAGGACAATAGGCGGGGGCGGCAGTGACAACTTAATTTTACTAACTACTTCAAATAATGTTAAGATGGATCTGCGAACAGCCGCATGTAAGTGCAGCATGGCACCAGTATCAGCTCCAGGGGCAGCTTCTAATGCTAAATCAACTGCCTCTGCTGAGACAGGAATTTGGGTGGGATCAGTAACATGTATAAAGGGTGTGGCCAGCAATTGCTGTTGAACAGTTAAATTAAGTGGGTTATTTACCAGGCTGCACGTGGCAATAGACTATATTGGTAAGGGATGCAAGGAGAGTATGGGTCACGATGCAAACTGCAGACACACACACACACACACACAGAACTAAAATTAATCAATTTAAAGTTTTATTGGGGATAATTACAAGGGGTAGGGGAGCAGCGTTTGATTAGCTAATAGAGTTAATAAAACTTAAAGCACACAATGACTAAAATATCTACTAACAATATTTATAAACAAAGATGCAGCATTTAGTAATAACTGATACTTACAAATACAAACCAAAGCATAACGACCAGCAAACGTAGAAACTCTGTTTGAAACACGTGAGCTGAGAGAGAGGCTTCGAGGTGATCAGGCTCGATTACGGGTGTACACAGGATACACAGGATTCGTTTTTCTTTCTCCTCTCCCTGCCTGCACATGGCAGGCAGGCCCATAAAGTACCAACTACGACATCATAGAAGTGTCATAGGGGACGGGGCCCAAAACCTGTTTGTGTTAGTTTCTGATTGGCACAAGCAAAGTTTACACCAAGTAGGGGAGCAGGTGCCTCAAAGTCTGGCTTCGCTCCCAAAAGGTGAGGAAATGCATATTGTTTTAGAATGCGTGCAACACTGAATGACAAAAGAAGAGGCCAGGGCAATACCGGTATGGGCAAGTTTTACAGGATGCAGACAGGAACTCATCTCAACAGTGCATGTCCTTTCAACCTTTTGCTGTTTTTGAGAATAGAGAAATATGTGAGCCTGTACCTTCTGTGGAGTATTGCAGAATGCAACCCCTTTCTTTTTTAACAGTTTTTGTCTATTTAGTACATATGATACATATATGTATTATTTATTCTTTAAATGAAATTAATTAAAAGGAATAGTTTAGCTCTTATGTCTCTAAAAACGTAGATCATCAAAAAATGTGGCTTTTGGAATTCTCTCCCTTTAGGTTTATTATTTCTGAGACTATTTTGGACTGTTTGAAAATAAACAGCTTATAATTTTAGATGAAAAATTAAAAATTCTCTATGTGCATTTGTTTTTTCACGTATGGATACTATTTGTTACTGTGGGTTAATGGTCAAAGACTTAAATATTTTTGTTTTGTGAACAAGGTGTTGGTTTACAGTTGATTAAGAAGAAGCTCACCATTTTTTTAAAGGACGTACTAGAACCTTATTTTAAGGAGTTTGAAATATAGAGAGATTTTTAGAAAGTGTCCAAATTGGTGACATTCATGTATTTTTTTTCCTTTTCTTCCTTCCCATTCCCTACTTTAAAGGGACATTATCACTTTAAAACTTTACCCTACTCTCTGAATTTATTTAACATAGCACTGGTACAGATAACTCTTGAGATTACTATAAGGGAAAGGCTGAAGATTTTTTTCCTCTATTTTTGCTGTGTATTTACTTTATTCATTGACATGCATTTTGTACGTCATGAGTTTCACTGTTTCCTAGGTATAGTCTGGTATGATCCTCTCTTCTGCTTGGTCCCCTTTATGCTGTGAAAAGGGCCTGAGTGCTGCAAAGAGGCTCTAAGAACCCCATATCTAATTAAGGAAGGTTCCCCAGTGCAAGCACTGTTGAAGGCAGCTGGAGTGCTGCCTCCAGAGAACCCCTCACAAGCCCTGGCAAAGCTGGGGACGGGAGGGACATGTCAGGGGTGGGGGTCACAGCATGAAGTGTTGCGGAGATTGGAGGCCACTGTGGCTCATAAGGCAGTCTGGGGAGGCTGCTGTAACTAAGGCCTGGTCTATACTACCCGCCTGAATCGGCGGGTAGAAATCGACCTCTCGGGGATCGATTTATCGCGTTCCGTCGGGACGCGACAATCGATCCCCGAATCGGCGCTCTAACTCCACCAGCGGAGGTGGTAGTAAGCGCCGCCGACAAAAAGCGGCAGAAGTCGATTTTGCCGCCGTCCTCACAACGGGGTAAGTCGGCTGTAATACGTCGAATTCAGCTACGCTATTCACGTAGCTGAATTTGCGTATCTTAAATCGACTCCCCGCTGTAGTGTAGATGTACCCTTAGACAGTCTTCCAGGACTAGCTATAGGTTGCACTGGAGGTCTCTCCAGCCCCCAAAATGGCCCAGGATTGGAGGGCACAAAGGTGGCTTAAAGCCATTATGGCCCCCCTTCCCTGGGCTGCAGATCATGTGCTGCATCTCTTAAGTCAGGAATGTATTCAAAATCTCATGCAAACGTGGCCCTTCTTCTATAATTTTTAAAATATAACCTTAGCAAGACATGTTCCAAAAAACAAGGAAAACTACAAAAATGCCTACATCATCCACGTAAACTGCAAGTCAGATTGTCTGAAAATATAATTTTTTACAATGTACTTTTGGACAGTTACTATTTTCATGGAGAACGTGTACATTTGGAGAAGTAAGTAGTTGTGGATCAGTTCATGGTTTACTCTGAGCAAAGATGCACTGGAGCAGAGGGGATGTGTGGCATCTCTGTGGCATTTCAGGCTGTGCATATTGGCTAGGTCCTCCATCTCTGTCAGGCTGCTGCGGAGTGGGCAGAGCCTTGATTCCTCCCCCCTTAAGCCACTTACTAGTTTAGCTACACTGGTGTGTTACAGAGCATATGCTGCGACAATATACTCCTTCCTGGAGCTGTAGGGAGACAGTGAGAGAGATTGACTCAAAGTCACAATCTCCTTCTGAAGCTGTCCCTTACTATGGGCTAGATTGCAAACTGATGATTTAGCTCTATATTTGTCATTAAACCTTAATATATTTTCTTTTTTCTTTTTCCCCCCAGCATTCGAAAGCTGGCTCTGGGGGAAAGACACAAATAACATGGGATAACCCTAAAGAATTAGAAGCTTATATTCAAAAACTACAAGCTGCTGCTGAACGGCTTTCCACTGAAAACAGAAAACTAAGGAAGTGGCATACTAACTTCATTGAAAAGGTATGTTTTAATAATAAAACTGAAATAACATTTTCTGGACCGTGCTTTCTTCCGTTTTCACTGTTGACAAATAAATAGTACAATATTTAGCACATTTAAACTTCTTTTTTTTACAGGTTGTAGTTCTCATGAACATTGATCTACTGCGGCAGCAGCAGCGTTGGAAGGATGGACTACAGGAACTTAGAACCGGTTTCGCCAGCCTTGAGTCACAGGCATGGTTTCATTATTGTATTGTAGGCTATGAAGTAATTTTAAATGGAATTTTCAGTAACGGAGAATTAATAATAAAAATGCAAAGGTTCCAAAAATCTATGATCCCAAGGCAGCATAGGATATATGTGTAGACTTTAAATTTAGACGTGCATTTACTTTTTAAATCAGTGGTCTCCAACCTTTTTACACCCAAGATCATTTTTTGAATTTAAGGACAACCCAGGATCTACTCTGCCCCTTCCCTGAGGCCCTGCCCCTTCCCCAAAGTCCCGCCCCACTCACTCCATCCCCCCCTTTCTCTGTCACTCTCTCTCCCCCACCCTCACTCACTTTCACTGGGCTAGGGTAAGGGTTTGGGGTTTCGGATGGGGTGCGGGCTCTGGGTTGGGGCCGAGGGGTTTGTAGTATGGTAGGGGGCTCTGGGCTGAGCCTGGGCAGGGGGTTGGGGTGCAGGAAGGGGTGAGGGGTACAAGCTCTGGGAGGGAGTTTGGGTGCAGGAGGGGGCTCCAGAGTGGGGCAGTGTTGGGGTGCAGGAGGGGGTACAAGGTGCTGGCTCTGGGAGGGGGTCAGGGCTGGGGCTTGGGGTGCAGAAGGGGGCATGGGGTGCTGGCTCCAGGAGGGGGCACAGAATTGATTTGGGGTTCTGGCTCTGGGAGGGGGCTCAGGGCTGGGCTTGGGGTGCAGGAGGTGGTTTGGGGTGCTGGCTCTGGGAAGGGCTCTGGGCTGGGGATTGGGGTACAGGAAGGCATATGGGGTTCTGGCTCTGGGAAGGGCTCAGGGCTGGGGTGCAGGATGGGATTCAGGGTGCAGGAGGGGTTCAGGATGCTGGCTCTGGGAGAGGGTTCAGGGCTGGGGGTTGGGGTGTGGCCTTTTGCCGGGCAGCACTTACTCCAACGGCTCTCAGTCAGTGGTGCAGCGTGGCTGCCACTAAGGCAGGCTCCCTGCCTACCTTGGCCCCACACCACTCCTGGAAAGCGCCAACGCGACCCTGCGGCCCCTGGGAGTGAGCAGGCAGTACATGGATCCGTGTGCTGCCCCTCTCTCAAGCACCACCCCACAGCTCCCATTTGCCACTACTTCCCATTCCCGGCCAATGGGAGCTGTGGGGGCGGTGCTTAGAGGTAGGAGCAGTGTGCTGAGGTGCGGCGGGAGACCCCTGCCTCTCCTCCCCTCCCCCCCGCGGGGCCGTGCTGACTGCTTCTGGGAGTGGCATGGGGCCGAGGCAGGCCTGGAGCCTGTCTTAGTGGCAGCCCCACTGCGCAGCCAGATATCGTGATGGACTGGGAGATCCTTCAGGATCGACTAGTCGATCACAATCGACCGGTTGGTGACCACTGTTTTAAATAATGATGAGTTTTTTTTTTCCTTCCTTACCTGCCAAGTACTAATTACACAGTACTATTTTAACAATAAGAGTTGGTGACACTGCTATTACATAAGCCAAAGCAAGGAACGCTCTTTTGAGATACCTTTTAAGTCAATGGGAGTTTTTCTACTGACATCAGCAGTTATGGGATTATACCCTTAAATGGTTGTGCACAGTGGGGTTCTGGCATCTAGATGTTACCATAATACTAGTAAATAATTAAAATAATCAGAAAGTTCTGGTGACCTCAGCTGCACTAAAGTTCCTCCAAGATATTTGATGGGGGTCCTAAAACCAAACATCATAACAGGATAATGGTGAGACAGGCATATCAGACGCCCCAACTGAGTATCACATGTCAAAATTAATCAGATTGATAGATTAGACAAGCCTTTGGCAGCCTTTTTAGTTGCCATTACCTCCAAAAGACAGGTTTTGAAATTAGTTCAATTATCTATACAAGAGCCAAACTGCTGTTGTCATGAGAAAATGTCTCACCACTCCAGAAACCTTTCTGCCCAAGGTAAATTCTTCTTTTCACCGTCCCTGGGAAATAGTTTTCCTATCATTTGTTCCAAATGTTGGCATTCTCTTGGAAAGGTTGTGGCATAAATGGGAATTGCTAGAGCTCTAAAGCATACAGAGTATGCAAACCAATTTCCCCTGTTCATCTTATTCCATCCAAAATGGCAGGGTCTTAGGGCCTCTATGGAAGCAAGATGTACCAGTTGACATGCTGTGCATTTGGGAAACCATTCATGGAGAGAATTGGGGTTCCCTTTACAAGGTACTAAATTGCATTATGAGAAGAAATAGTCTGAGCCTCATCCAAGGAAGATTTGCAAAGTGGGTTTCCTTTCCTCTGCAGAACCATCCTTTAGTAGAAAGGTGCTGCAAATAATTCCTTAAATTACAAAGCTTTTGTATCATGTGGGGGGAACTTCCATTTCTGTTTATTATTATGCTGTAATAATAATTACAATTCTGCTTTGTTCTCTCCTTCCATTTCTGTGAATTACTGATCACTACTTCTCATTTATTATGTATGAGGAGAGTAGCTATGCAGCAGAATGAGAAATTTCTTATCTGATAATGTTCTTCCGGTTAACAACTCTCCTCATTCACCCCACCCTGGTAGTCTGGTAAATGACCAGAATGCAATTTGTAACGTGAACATTTTTCTCTAAAGAGGGACTTAAACACAATTGCCTCCTTAAGATTACCTTATACCATTTTAAATTGGTTTCTTAATTGATGGAGTGTTTCTAGAGCTTTGGAAGAACTCTTCTAGGGGCCTTAGTTCAAGAGCTGGGCTCAGACCTGGAGACTCCAGCAACAACATTAGACTGTCTGAATTCCACACGTGAGAGGAATAATCCATTTGTGATGAATGAGGAGAGAAACTGCTAACAGAAAAAGAATGATCAGTTAAGAAATTTATCATTCCTTTTGTCCTTTGAAAATTTGCTGCAGTAGTGTAATTGGTTTACAAAGTAACTTTTTACTGATTTTGAACTACATGTTATAGCTGTAGACTTCCTCACAGTGCAATACAACAGATTCCAGTAAAATTCTCTTTAATCACTCCTGCTAATGTGCTTTCATCCTGTAGAGACTGTCTTCAGTGACTAATGTCCTTGCTTTGAGAGACAAGATCTAAAATGTATTTATTAAGTAATACTAATTCTTCAAATCACACAGGATTTTCAAAAACAGGTACCTAAAGATAGGCTTCTAAATCATAGGAACATAGGTATTTTCATACCAGATCAGACCCCTGGCTCATCTAGTCCAGTATCCTGTCTCCAACTGTGGCCAGTACCAGATGCTTCAGAGGAAGGTGCAGGCACTGCACAGTAGACAGATGTGGGACAATCTGCTTCTGTAAAGACCTCATCCTAACATGTAATAGAGTTTGTCTTAAGCCCTGAAGCATGAGATATTTTTATCCCTAACAATTCTTTGTTTGCACTAAGTGTTATAACACCTTTTCTTATTATCCATATAAACATCTAGTCCCTCTTTGAATTTTACTAAGTTCCTGGGCTCAGTGACATCTTGTGGCACTAGTTCCACAGTCTCATCATGCACTGAGGAAAGATATGTAAATGAAATAAATGTTATTACATTTTAGGGTTTCCTTCCTCGTGATATGAAAGCATGGAGACAACACTGGAATCATCAACTTTATAAAGCTCTGGAGCATCAATATCAAATGGGTTTGGAGGCACTCAATGAGAATCTACCGGAAATAAATATTGATTTAACTTATAAGTAAGATATTTTTCCTACTGTTAAAATATTGTAGCTGGAAATTGTCTAAAATATTAATTTTTATATGGTTTGTTTCACTTTCTAGACAAGGAAGATTACAATTCAAACCCCCTTTTGAAGAAGTACGAGCTAGATACTACAGAGAAATGAAGAGATTCATCTCCATTCCAAATCAGTTTAGAGGAGTGAGTGAAACAGAAGAGGAGTCCATCTTCACTATTATGACTGAAAGAAATGCACGTGGATTTCTGACTACTTTCAATAAAGCAGAGGATTTGTTCAGAAGACTGGCAGAAGTTTCAAACCAATTTAAGGTTTGTACGGTATTTTGATTGAGTCAGACTTTTTGTTTTAGAGCTAATTACAATTATTTTTAGGGATGAATCATTTTAGAAGAAGAGGAGCATTGATTTTTGTTAGTCTCTGTTGTAGGTGCTGGAACTGCACCCCCTGGCTTGAAGTAGTTTCCATTATATACAGGGTTCACAATGTCGGTCAATGGCTCTCAGCACTCCCACTATAAGAATTGTTCCAGCACCCCTGGTCTCTGAACATTCTGGTCCTGATTTAGCAAAGCACTTAACATATGCTTAATTTTAAGCATATGAGTAAGTCCATCCCTAGTCAACAAAACCCTTAAGCACATGCCTACCTTGAAGCATATTTGTAGTTCCCGTTGAAACCTTAATATTGTAAGAGACCGTCACCCCTTGTTCAAGTTTGTTTTACAGTATCATTAAAAAGTGTGGCCATGTTATACCAGTCTATGCCTTCTGATTTGAGCACTGACTAATGTAAAATATCTTTGTGTGAAGAAGAGAACCTCCAGTTATCGTTAAAATGATTGAGTTGAAAGGGTGATAGATTAAGAACATAAAAATAGATTACTCTTTTTATTAATATTAACATCAAGTAATGCTTCATAATTTTAACATTTTACTTATTTTTTTCATAATCAAATACAATATTGAAAAGGAATGGATTATAATTGGGCAAGTAGATATGGAAACTCTGGTGGAAAAACATCTTTCCAGTGAACAAGATTGGGAAAAAAACTTTAAAGCATTAAAAGGGAAAGGGAAAGAAGTGGAACGCCTTCCAAGGTACAGTTTACCTAAACATTTTTGTGTGTGAACAATGGATGCTTTCACTGGCCAATCACTGTAGTGTAAATAGCGTAACAGAAATACACATTCTATATGAAAAAAATCAGGCAGAATTTCAGCAGTGCTTTTTAACATCTGTGTACCTTTATACTTTTTTTAACTCCTCGTTCTTCAGATTAGTGTTACAGAACTTTATGACTTTGAGTCCAAACCAACTCCCATTGAAATCAATTGCAAGACTCCCGTTGACTTCATGGGAATTGAGTCAGGCACTTATAGATTAAGGCAGGGGTAGGCAACCTATGGCACATGTGCCAAAGGCGGCACATGAGCTGATTTTCAGGGGCACTCACACTGCCCGGGTCCTGGCCACCGGTCTGAGGGGCTCTGCATTTTAATTTAATTTTTAAATTAAGCTTCTTAAACATTTTAAAAACCTTATTTACTTTACATACAACAATAGTTTAGTTATATATTCTAGACTTATAGAAAGAGACCTTCTAAAAACATTAAAATGTATGACTGGCACGCGAAACCTTAAATTAGAGTGAATAAATGAAAACTCGGCACACCACTTCTGAAAGGTTGCCGACCCCTGGATTAAGGCCTGATCAAACACATACACTAGGCATAGTGCTTGTAGCTCTTAACAGTTGAATTGACTAAGTACTGTTCCAGTTAATAAGTACTTGGGACCTTTAGGGCCTGATGTTGCAAACACTTATGCTCATGAGTAATTCATGCCTAAATATTTGTAGGATTGGGCCCTGAGGCCTTGATCCCACATTGCGATATGCCAGTGTGGACCCTTGTACCTGTGAATTCACATCCACATGGATGTCAGTGCACTGCCAGAGTGCAGAAGTCTGGGTTGCAGATACTGTTGCAGGATCAAGATCTAAAGGTCCAAACCTGCCAGTACTTAAGTATGTACTTTACTTTATTCATGTGTAGTAGATCCTTTGACTTTAGTGACAGTATTCATGTGTAAAGTTAAGTACATGCAGGGTCAGGGTCTTAGCTGGTAATTGCTTCCAGTAAAACTGTATATACAGTGATTGTAGTATTTGAACATAATTACATATTGTGACAGACCCAGACCAGAGTCTGGTAGAGGGCAAATATACTGGTCACTGGATGAGTAGTTTTCTGTTCCCTGAGTGACCAGAGCAGGGGCTGCACTAGAGTAATCAGGAACCTGCTAGAACCAGTTAAGGCAGGCAAGCTAATTAGGACACCTGGAGCCAATTAAGAAGAAGCTGCTAGAATCAATTAAGGCAGGCTAATCAGGGCATCTGGGTTTTAAAAGGAGCTGACTTCAGTTTGTGGTGCGAGTGTGAGGAGCTGGGAGCAAGAGGTGCAAGGAGCAGAGAGTGAGAGGGTGTGCTGCTGGAGGACTGAGGAGCACAAGCGTTATCGGACACCAGGAGGAAGGTCCTGTGGTAAGAATAAGGAAGGTGTTTGGAGGAGGCCATGTGGAAATAGCCCAGGGAGTTGTAGCTGTCATGCAGCTGTTACAGGAGGCACTATAGACAGCTGCAGTCCACAGGGCCCTGGGCTGGAACCTGGAGTAGAGGGCGGGCCCGGGTTCCCCCCAAACCTCCCAATTGACCTGGACTGTGGGTTCTTCCAGAGGGGACGGTCTCTGGGCTGTTCCCCAACCCACATGGTGAATCTCTGAAGCAAGAAAATCTGCCAATAAGCGTAGGACCCACCAAGATAGAGGAGGAACTTTGTCACACTGGTGTCAAGAGTGGGATCTTGGGGTGCACAGCGCGGCGGAAGATGGAGGGTGATTTAAAAAAAAAAAGGGAGAAGGTTTATTTTTTTTCACCACAATGGATGACGTAATGCGGGCACTGATACAAGCTACAGTGGCCCAGCTGGAGGCTAACCGTGTCCAGGCAGCCGCCCAACAGGAGGCAGTGCGGCTGCAGCAAGAGACTAATCGCCTGCTGATGGACCAGGCTGCTCAAGACCGAGCTATGTTGCGGGAACTGGTAAACCAGGTAAAGTCCCTTACAGAGCTGAATCCCGGCCATGATGGGACGCGGCTTATACGGGCCAGCTATTGGCTGCAGAAAATGACACGGGAGGATGATGTAGAGACATATCTTCTGGCCTTTGAGAGGACAGCCCTATGGGAGGCCTGGCCTCGAGATCAGTGCTCTGGCATCCTTGCCCCATTCCTGTGTGGGGAGGCTCAGAAGGCCTACCATGATCTGCCTGAAGAGGCTGCAGCAGATTACCCCCAGCTGAAAGCAGAGATCCTGGCCAGATCTGGGATAACGACAGCAGTGCGGGCCCAGCAGTATCGCGGTTGGAGGTATCAGGAAGACAAAACCCCGCGGTCCCAATTGTATGACCTCATCCATCTCGCACGAAAGTGGTTGCAAACAGAGTCCCGGAGTCCGGAAGAGATACTAGCAGTTCTGGTCATCGACCGATACATGAGGGGCCTACCACCAGACCTTCGTGTTTGGGTAAGCCAGAACGAACCCTCCACCTATGACGAGGTTGTCACTCTGGTAGAGAGGCGAAGGACAGCGAGGGAGCTGACCCAACCAGTTAAGGAAGAGGCATCCCGGGTTAAACTAGCAGCACCAAGCCCTAAAGTTCGGGTGACTGGGCCACCATGAGGGCCCAGGTGGAAAAAGAGAGAGGCTGAAGGGCCCATAGAGGCCACAAAGAGTCGGAGCACTGAGGGAGAAGAGGGTCGTGATGTTAGACTGCCCAAACCAAGAGACCGGGGAACGCCTAGGGCTCCATACAGATGTTATGCCTGCGGGGAGTGGGGACACATAGCTGCACAGTGTCCCAGTGCTGAGGAGCCTATGCAGTGCAACCTGGGGAACTGGGCAGATCCATGCTCCCTAATCCACCTTGTGGGGGTCTCACTAACCCCACATATGCATACCAGACCAGTGAAACTAAATGGGGTAGGGACCACGGCACTGATTGATTCGGGGAGTGCTATCACGCTTATCTCAGGGAAGCTCGTGAAGCGTAGTCAGCTGCTGCAGGCTAAACGTACGGGGATAACATGTGTCCATGGGACAGTTAGTTACTACCCCACCATGCCAGTAAAAATCGAGATCCAAGGGAACACTACTGAGGTAGCAGCAGGTGTAGTCCTTAAACTCCCATACCCGGTGCTCATAGGGAGGGACTTCCCAGGGTTTGGAAACTTACTCCCAGTAGGGGGATTGGAGAAAGATGGGGACCCTAAAATTGGTGAGGCATCCACAGCAGACTGTCAACCCCCAATCTTCTCTGAAATATCCCCAGATTTGTTCTCCACTCCCAGACAGGGTAGAAAGACAAAAAGGGAAAGAAGGGCAGCTAAGGCCTTGGGAACCCGAATACTGACCCAAAGCTAGAGGGTCGCTCTTGTAGGTAGGTGGACCCGCGCAGCTGAAAAGGAGGCCACGCAGGAGGGAGAAGCACCTGAGTCTGACCCCCACCCTAATGCTTCTGAACCAGTAGAGGCAACAGAGACTGGACCCCTAGATCTTGGGCAGATTAGCCCCGGGAGAGGAAATTTTGGACGGGACTAGGCAGAAGACCCAAGGTATGACAACATTAGGAAGGAGGTGAATGAAATAGATGGAGTCCCCGTGGAAGGGAAAACCCAGGGACCGGGACCCTACTTCATAATGAAGAAGGATCTCTTATACCGGGTTGCACCAGTACAGGGGCAGAAGGTACAGCAGATCCTAGTACCTCAAAAACACCAGAACGCTGTATTAAGTCTTGCTCATAGTCATCTTTTTGGGGGGCATTTGGGGTAGAGAAGACCCTGGCACGAGTCCTACGACGGTTCTTCTGGCCCGGAGTACATGAAGAAGTGCGGAGGTACTGTGCCTCCTGCCCGGAGTGTCAGCTGCACAGTCCCCGTCCCCACTTGAGGGCACCTTTAGTACCCCTTCCCATCATAGAGGTCCCCTTTGAGCGAATAGCCATGGACCTAGTGGGACCCCTGGAGAAGACGGCTCGGGGCCACCAATATATACTTGTTGTTTTGGATTATGCTACTCGCTATCCAGAAGCCGTCCCCCTGCGGAACACGGCCTCTAAAACTATAGCCAAAGAGCTGGCGGGGATCTTTGCCCAAATGGGGCTACCGAAGGAGATATTAACCGACCAAGGAACCCCATTTATGTCAAAGCTAATGAAGGACCTCTGTACGCTGCTCCATATACATACCCTGAGAACTGCGGTCTACCATCCGCAGACTGATGGGTTGGTAGAAAGGTTTACCGAACCCTCAAGGCTATGATAAGGAAAGTGGTAAGTCGGGACGGGAAGGATTGGGACACCCTACTACCCTACCTTATGTTCGCTATCCGGGAGGTACCTCAGGCCTCAACTGGGTTTTCCCCCTTCAAGTTATTATACGGCGTCACCCCCATGGCATACTAGATATCGCCAAAGAGATCTGGGAAGAGGAACCCAATGAGGGGAGAAATATAATAGAGCATGTAATGCAGATGCGAGACCGGATAGCCCGGGTTACCCCTATTGTACGGGAACATTTGGAGAAGGCCCAGGAGGCCCAGCGAACCAATTACAATCGCCAGGCAAAAGTGCGACAGTTCCAACCAGGGGATCCGGATTATGGTGTTGGTACCCACGGCAGAAAGCAAGTTTCTGGCCCAATGGCAGGGGCCCTATGAGGTGGTTGAACCCATGGGGGAAGTAATCTACAAAGTGCGGCAGCCAGGACGCAGAAAACAAGAACAGATTTATCACGTTAACCTTCTGAAACCAAGGCATGCACAAGAGGCATGCACAACGGTCCAAAAAAACCTAACCCAGGAAAACAAGCCTTCCAAACAGGTGAGAGTGTCTCCCGATTTAACACCAGACGAGAAGAATGAGGTGTCTGAGATGATCTTCCGGAATCAAGATGCGTTCTCGACAAAACCAGGTTGAACAACCGAGGCACATCACCACATTGTCATGAACCCTGGGGCCAGAGTAACAATGAGGCCCTATCGGGTGCCAATGGCAAAAAGGGAGGAAATAAAAGCAGAAGTAAAAAAAATGCTGGAGTTGGGGATCATCGAAGAATCCCACAGTCAGTGGTCCAGCCCAGTCGTGCTGGTGTCCAAACCTGATGGCACCACAAGATTTTGCAATGACTTCCGGCGACTAAACGAAGTATCCCAGTTCGACGTGTACCCCATACCTGGCATAGATGAGCTAGTGGACCGTCTGGGTAATGCCGGGTACTTGACTACCCTAGACTTGACAAAGGGGTACTGGCAGATTCCCCTTGCAGAAGACGCAAAGGAAAAGACTGCGTTCTCTACACCAGAGGGTCTTTTTCAATATACTGTCCTCCCTTTTGGACTACATGGGGCCCCAGCTACCTTCCAGCGCCTCATGGACAAGCTATTACACCCGCATAACAATTATGCTGCTGCCTACTTGGACGATGTGGTCATTCATACCCCAGACTGGGAAACCCACCTGCAGAAGGTGGAGGCAGTCCTCGATACCTTCAGGCGAGCTGGCCTTACAGCAAACCCTGCCAAGTGCGCGGTAGGGTTTACAGAGGCCAAATATCTTGGCTACATTGTGGGACGAGGTCTGGTAAAATCCCAAGTGAACAAGTTAGAGGCCATCCAAAATTGGCCCCGACCAAGTCGCAAGAAACAAGTCCGGGCGTTCCTAGATATGGTGGGGTATTACCGACGATTTATCCCCCACTTTGCCACAAGGGCAAGCCCCCTAACAGACCTAGTGAAAGCCCATGGACGTGATCTGGTGAGATGATCTGACGCAGCAGAGGAAGCATTCACAGACCTACGGACTGCCTTCTGCACTAACCCCATACTGATAGCTCCTGATTTCACCAAGGAGTTTATCCTGCAGACGGATGCATTGGAAGTAGGGTTGGGGGCCGTTCTATCACAGCTGGTCGGGGAGGAGGAACACCCAATTATATACCTCAGTCGGAAACTCCTTCCAAGGGAACAAAAATATGCAGTGGTGGAGAGAGAATGCCTCGCTGTAAAATGGGCCATGGAAACATTGCGCTACTACCTGCTCGGGCGCAGATTTGTCCTCATGACTGACCATGCCCCTCTTCAATGGATGCAGTGGAACAAGGGGAAGAACACAAGGGTGACCAGATGGTTCTTATCCCTCCAACCTTTCCAGTTCCGTGTGCAACACAGAGCAGGGAGCCGCCATGGCAACGCTGATGGCTTGTCACATGTGCACTGTCTGGCGTCCCAAGCTGCCCAACCCCTTGGCGTTGAGCACGGGGGCGGGATATGTGACAGACCCAGACCAGTGGGGTACAGGAGTCTGGTAGGGGGCAAATATACTGGTCACTGGATGAGTAGTTTTCTGTTCCCTGAGTGACCAGAGCAGGGGCTGCACTAGAGTAATCAGGAACCTGCTAGAACCAGTTAAGGCAGGCAGGCTAATTAGGACACCTGGAGCCAATTAAGAAGAAGCTGCTAGAATCAATTAAGGCAGGCTAATCAGGGCATCTGGGTTTTAAAAGGAGCTGACTTCAGTTTGTGGTGCGAGTGTGAGGAGCTGGGAGCAAGAGGCGCAAGGAGCAGAGAGTGAGAGGGTGTGCTGCTGGCGACTGAGGAGCACAAGCGTTATCGGACACCAGGAGGAAGGTCCTGTGGTAAGAATAAGGAAGGAGTTTGGAGGAGGCCATGTGGAAATAGCCCAGGGAGTTGTAGCTGTCATGCAGTTGTTACAGGAGGCACTATAGACAGCTGCAGTCCACAGGGCCCTGGGCTGGAACCTGGAGTAGAGGGCGGGCCCGGGTTCCCCCCAAACTTCCCAATTGACCTGGACTGTGGGTTCTTCCAGAGGGGAAGGTCTCTGGGCTGTTCCCCAACCCACATGGTGAATCTCTGAAGCAAGAAAATCTGCCAATAAGCGCAGGACCCACCAAGATAGAGGAGGAACTTTGTCACAATATACACACATTAAGCCACATTTATTTGTGCACTTCTATATGAACAATTTTCTGAGTAAAATATTAAACTGAAAATATTAAAGATAATTTATAAAGTATTGAACTGACAGTTTTTAAAGTTTATTATGTAATATGTATCATAATTAGCATATTGCCTCTACACTTTTCTCTTTTTCTTCTATATTTTGGAATCTTTCATATTGAATTTTGAAGCACCATCAAGATAGATTGTTTAATTGTTAATTGCAATCCTGTGAAGACTGTGATTGATGATCTTATTCAGAAGCTTTATGATGTTCTTGTTCTATCTTTGAGAAAGTCCATACAAGGTAAATAATTTTGAGATACAGTGGTGCCTGGTTGGTGGGTTTTTTGTTTTGTTTTTTTTTGCTTTTGCTTTTGTTGTGTTTGTTACATATAGTAATCTTTTTATTTAAAAAAAAATCTTTTATCCTTGGGAATACTGAAGTGCCAAAGTTATTTTGGAGCAAAAGTAGTATGTTTTTAGTTTTCCATTAAGAGCCTGATACAAAACCATTCAAGTCAATGTTTGTCTTTTCCATGGACTTCTTTGGGTTTTGGATAAGATGCTGTAAACTTAATTCGGCCAAAACTATGCTAGAAATAATCACATCTATATTAAATTTCTTGTGTATTCCTCTTCTAGAAAAGATTTCTTGAAAGTTTGAGAGTAGTTGAGGATAGGGAATGGACAGAACTCCTGCTCCATCCTTACAATGGTACATGGGAATGGTATATGCCAGCAGCAAATTACTGCCCACCGTGGAGCAAGAGGGATGGGAGAGGGAACTGTGTCTTGAAGGGATGTCTTTGAGGCACAGTGTCTAATGATGTTGCTCTTACAGACAGTGCTGCTTACACATCACCAAATGCGGAGTACTGTGCCTTAAGGCACAATCTAGCCCAGGAGTTCTCATAACAAATTTTTTGGTGGCCTCAGGGTGCGGTCACCAACCAAATTCAACACCAACTTGGTGGCCACTCTGACAATTTTATATTTATATACCTAATTTTATATTTATATACCTAATTAACTTTAGGAAAAACAAATAAATATGCACATACGTGTGTCCAAATCATTGTAATTTATTTATGTAGGATTTTTTTGTTTTTATTTGCAGACTCAATAATAAAAATGTACAATTGTCTCTATTCTTTACTGCACCTGAACAGAATAGAAACACAAATAAGGTGCTTTGCACGCTCTTGTCTTTTTTGGTGTTTCTTTTGCTTTTTTGGTTGCTTTTTAAAAAAGATTTGCTAGCTAGTAAGTCTCCTTCTGTGAAAAGTGATACTTGTATGTTAACATCACTTTTCACAGCCTCCCAGCTAGCTTCTAAGTCTGCTGTGAAAAGTGATATTAATAAATACAAATACCCCTTTTTACAGCAGATTTACTCAGCCCTGGAAGGCCAGGGACAAATTAAGTCCTGGATAGGTAGACAACGTGGGCCTGGGGAAATGGGGGCAGGGAGTTGCACCTAGGGGACGGAAGCCTGAAGCCCCGTGCCTGGGGGATGGAGCTCAAAGCCCCAGGGCTAAAGCATGACCCCAGCACCTCTGGAAAGGTGGGGAATTCATTGGGCTGCCTGCTTCTCCAGTGTTTGTGTCTCCAGAGGGGGCCTCGGTGGAAGGGGCCACTGCTTTGCCCCCCCAGTCACCGCCAGAGGCTGTGGCTGAAAGAAAAGCCTCTGATGGCTGCATGTGGCTGCAGTGGCCGCATTTGAGAAACACTGATCTAGCCCATAAGTCTGTTGGGATTTATAAACTCTGCAATACCAACATTATGAAGTCTGTATTTTGATTGCCAGAGTATCATCGAGCGGTTAGGTTGTCCACAGCGACAGGCTGCAGTCTTTGTAGTTTGCAGTGACACAGACTGGCATAGCCTATTAGCCCTGCTTGGACAGTTTATTTTTTTAAAACGATAATAGACTTAGTTTCCAATTATTCCACCCTGACTCATATTGAGTAGCACCTCACTGTGGGCAAATTGTATCCTTTAGACACGGCTATAAGTAAAGGGTGCTACATAAACTACACTACCCCAGCAGTACGCCTCTACTGGCAGCAAATTACATGACAGCTTAGCCATGTTGGCTGCTGTGTTTTGGAGGCAGAGCCAAGTCTCTGCCCATCTCCCACTCCTTCCTTCCCACCTGCTCTGGGAGAGCAAGGAGTATGTGACTGGACCCATAGTCTAGGTACCTGTGCAGAGGTATTCCCCCTTATTGCCCTGTTATTCATCTATTTATGGTGTTTACATGACTTTTATTGATTTTAATATCTGAAAAAACAACGAGGAGTCCTTGTGGCACCTTAGAGACTAACACATTTATTTGGGCATAAGTATCCTCACAACAGCTCTGTGAGGTAGGGAAGTGCTTTTGTCCCCATTTTATGGTTGGAAAACTGGAGTACAGAGTAAGTGGAATAGGGAATTAAGTCTGGGTCTCCACGGTCCCAGGTTAATCCTGTAACAACTGGATCATCTTTCATGTAGTCCAAGTGACTGTCTTGCACACATATTTATCTGATTTTAAGTCTGATATCATGGATATTTTTATTTGTAATAAATTTGTTTTCCAATATTCTTTACATAGCTCATCTACATGATATTTCATCGTTTCTTACTGATGCCATGGAAGCATTAATAGTTAGGCCCCAGACTGTAGATGAAATTGGAGAAGATAACTTAAAGTATGGAAATTTACAAGAAAAAAAAGCAGAGGTAGGATTTTATTTGATCATAGGAAAATATCTAGTCGAAAAGTTTAGTCATGTTTTAGTATGCCTGAGCAAAATACTTTTCAAAGTATTATTAGTAGAGTTTGTTACAACATTTTGTTGTTGTTGCTTTTAATGTTTTTCTTGCTTCTTCCTTGTGTTTTCTGCCATTTATTGTACTATTTGTTATACTGGTTCATAACACCAAACCTCACTAACACAGCAAATTCAAAACCAGAGTGGTTTCCCAGACCTTTAGACTATGATGATAACAATTGGCTTCTATTAAAATGTGGGAGGGGAAGATCTTAAAATCCTTTGATTAAATTTTAGCTTCATCTTTAAAAATCCCTGCTTCTTAATATGATGCATATTTAGGCCAGGTACCAATGGAAAGCCTAGTGGCAGCTGAGTTTTCTTCTGCAGACCACACTTATGCAGGGAATGAACTCACCAGGAAGGTACCAAGTTGCTGAGAGTCAGAGAGAAAGCAAGTGAACTATATTGCAAGGCATTGCTACTCAAAAAAGAACGTTTTTAAAAAAAATGATGGGAGGATCACCTCCCATTTACATTTGGTACTGCATCTAAGAACTCTGGATAAATTTGTTTCTGCTGAAGTGATTGTCAGTGAATTAATTACAAATATTTACACTGAATTGTCATTATTAGTCTTCAATACCAAACACTTGATTGCAATGAATGGGCACTTCACCCTTCTCTTACAGCTATTATTTCAGTCACTTTGTCTGCATACTCAGTAAGATAACACTGTATTGGTTTAACTTTGTTGTAACAACTAGAAATGTGTGTGTGTATATGTACATATATATTTTTTCAAATGAATGCATAAATTCTGTACAAATTGTTTTGTGGAGGTGGTGGATATTGGAGGGGATTAAGCCTCCATAATCCACAGAGCAATACTGTGCCTCAGTCTCAGTACATGTTGTCTTCACTTCATTGTGAAAAGAATGCACACAAAACAGGGCATTTTGGGACATATTCTTTAATGTCTTCTTTTACTTCAATTTTTCTGACTTTTGTAGTGTTACTTACTCATAATTTTTGTAGTGATTTTTAACTGATTGGGCTTTTTTAGTGTATGAAAAAATAATCTCTGAAACAATCAGGTGACATAATTTTTTCCCTTATTTTCAGACTCTAAATGCATTCTTCGTCTAATATATCAATAGATTTTCCATTTGTTCTCAACTTCTCTCCTCCTGCTTGCTGTTTTCATACATATATTATTTTTTTTTAAAGCTTTGATCCACGTGAGTGGATGCCTGTACCTGTGAGTAGTCCAATTGATTGATTTGGTGTAAGCCCTCACTTGTATTTCACACATTTCAGGATCAAGAGCCCCTATAATTGCTCTGTATTGTCTCCCATGTTTACCTTTGTATAGTTTTACTTTGATAAATATTAAAATAATTAAATATAAATATGAAAATATATAAATATTCTTGATTAATGACCATTGTGTCTTTATTTAAATGTTTGCATAAAAATGCCACATTTTATTGAAATTCTTTCATACATGTATAAAATATCTTTTCAACTTTAGATTTTTCTCCAGTTTCAAGAAGCTGAAGATAAAAACAAGCTTTTGCGGACCGTGGCTGGTGGGGGTTTAGACACAATCAGCAACCTGAGAGCTATGTGGGATAAATTTGAATTAATGATGGAAAGTCATCAGCTTATGATTAAAGAACAGGTGAGAATCAAGATTTAGTAATTCACTCAAATTCACTGATCTCATTTTGAATTAGTCAGAAGATGCATTTTTTTCTCCTGGATTAACAACCTCCCCCCCCCCCTCCCCAAGATGTAGCAGTTTAGTATTGGCACCAAGGTTAATGGTGTGAATGAGAGCCTTTATAGAAAGAACATCTAAACTATTGGAAAGATTACTAGCATCAGCTGATACTGCTGTAGGACCCGATCTTGAAATGATCTCTGAGCCCCTACAAAGTACCAGTGAAGTCAGCTAGGGTACTGTGCAGGTGCAGGAGCTCACTCTAGAATCACGACTATGTTTCACCTCATGTATTTCTTTTTATTAACTGAAATGAAAAGAATATAGTAGTTTAAAAATGAACATTTGTCAACTTTACAATGTTACTACAAATGTTATTAAAATTATTGCATAATATTTTTAATTTTTCTGAAAATGCATGCTAAATATTATGTCCACAATCCTGCAATGGACAACATGCAGGTGAATTGCTGGGGCTCAATGGAGTCAATGCAGCCACAGTACTTTTCCTGTGTGCTGCTGATTCCATGATCATCACCCATATTTTGAACCTGTAGATGGTTTTAAAAATGATAGTTATTGTCTATTTATTACCATTAAGACCTGTAATAAAAGATGTGGGTATAAGGAAAAACTGTTTATCAGACCAAGGTAGCTGATAAACCAGTGAGGAGCAGATGTAAATATTATATGTAACTACAGTGGATATAAAATTATATAAGATCAGGAAATGCATATCCATACCAGATTCTCTTAAAATTTGAAATATTTTAAGGGGAAGAGTAAAAAAATAGTACTCCATTTTGAAAACAAGTGGAAAGGTTGTTGTTTTTTTTTTATCTTGATTAGCTATAACTTTGTAGATATGAATTACTGAAGGAATACATTTTATTTTTTTAAACTCGTTTGTAGATTGAAGTGATGAAAGGAAATGTGATGTCACGTGTTAATGTGTATCTTCAAGAACTAGAAAAGTTTAAAGCTCGCTGGGATCAGCTAAAGCCCAGCGATGATATCATCGAAATAGGTCATCAGGATATGCTTGAGAAAAGTGCTCAGACCATAAAGGAAAAGAAAATTGAGTTTGATGAACTTGAAGCCACAAAGAAAAAACTGATGTATGTGTATTTCTTTGTATATAGCACATTATTTTATGGATGTTCTGCAGTAAATCATGCAGCAGCAGCTTTTTGGTGGGTCAGAAAATATGAACAAATAGTTAACTAAATATGAACACAACAGATAATTTAATAAATCTTATTTTAATTGTATTTCAATGTATAGTTTAATCTTCAGGGACTTACTTCATTGTTTTATATAACTTGACTCTTCTGAACTGACACTTGAGAAGTGGAAGTTCTGAAAATCTGTTAGGCTTTGAAGCATCTGAATTTATGCACTAAATGGCAGGTGATTCTATATAGGATACTACTTATAGAGAAACACAATTAAAGATCATTTATTTTTTCCTTTATGTTTTTGGGAGACAAATTAGTACTCTTTTCTTAATACAAAAGAATGGAAAAAAAGAAGAAAGCTGTGAATGCTAGGGAAGGTTATTGCATATAATAATTGTCTCTTATGCTACTTTTTTTTCTGCTTGGGGAATGCAACATAATATGTTCTGCTGGACAGTGAAGTCAATGGACTTTCTCACATTGGTAAAGTTAAGCATGTATGACAGCATGTCCAGGATCATAGCGTCAATATGCAATATTATAATAATGCAATGATCTTTTTATTCAGCGAGGACTGCCATCATTTTGAATTAGAAGAGCCTGATTTCTCTTTGGCAACAGCTGTATGGAGAGATATTGAGAGCTGTGCAGAAGTATGGGCACTATATGAAGAATTTCATCAAGGTTTTCAGGAAAAAGCCAAAGAAGACTGGATTACTTTTAGGTCTGATTTTGTTTTTAAACTTTTATGCATAATTATTGGTTATTGCAGTACTGTGTTATTGTGCTCTTTTTAAAATTTAATTTTTGTATAGGAGTAAGACTTACTTGTTTGAGGAATTCTTGTTGAACTGGCATGACAAGCTTAGGAAGATGGAAGAACACACTGTAATGACTGTGAAGTTGCAAAAAGAAGTGGACAAATACAAAGTAAGATCCTCATTATACAAGGGGAAATCAAAGCAAAATGCTTTCTGGTATTACTGGGTAATATGCTTCACTCTTATATTTACATGGAGGTCTGTTTGTGTATTAAAGTGAGCCTTAAGGATATTTTGTGCTCAAAGAATCAAATAATTCATTTCAAAGTACATTTGAGCTTCTTTCAGTGAACAGGACAATCATTACATTTTTTTCTCAATTTGTTTGAGACACATTTAGTAATAAAACAACCTTAATGGAATTATACCAAATACTAAAATTAGTGTATTGAAAATACAAAGTAGATCTCAATTTAAACAGATTTATTTTCAATACATAGTGGGAAAATGTATTTTTGTTATGTTTTGACAGTACATGACAGTAGGACTGAACAGATATAGTTATTGTAAAAAACTTGGTATATTCCAATTTGCATTATTCCCTTAGATGACACTTCCTGTCCTGAAATATGTTAGAGGAGAACATCTGTCTCCAGATCATTGGCTGGACCTCTTTCGTCTTCTTGGTTTCCCTAGAGGCACTAGTCTAGAGAATTTATTGTTTGGAGATCTACTCAAAGTGTCAGATGTAATTGTAGAAAAAGCAGCAGCACTTAAGGTATGAATTATTTCACAAGTAATGCTATTAATTTTTTATACCAAGTCATATGTTCTATATGTTTTTATTCCTTTTTCGAAACTGAAGTTGTGTATTTTTCTAATAAAGCTGTTTTCCTCTGTTCATTTATATATTTTCTATTATATAAGTAGTAATTTTTTGTGTGTTTTATATTTTAAAATAGGATTTGAATAGTCGGGCACAAGGTGAAGTCACAATCAGAGAGGCCTTACGTGAACTTGAGCTCTGGGGTGTTGGAGCAGTCTTCACATTAACAGATTATGAAGACAGCCAGAGCAGGACTATCAAACTAATTAAAGACTGGAAAGACATAGTTAACCAGGTTGGAGATAATCGCTGTCTTCTTCAGTCCCTAAAGGACTCTCCATATTACAAAGGCTTTGAGGATAAAGTGTCTATCTGGGAAAAAAAACTTGCTGAACTGGATGAGTACCTGCAGAATTTAAACCAGATTCAAAGGAAGTGGGTGTATTTGGAACCCATTTTTGGTCGTGGAGCTCTACCCAAAGAGCAGGCACGCTTTAATAGAGTTGATGAAGACTTCAGGTCAGGGTTATTAAACACAACTTTATTTTGTATAACGTCCTTCGCACAGCTGTAAGCCAAGATTCAAAATGAATTGATACAAAACAAACAGGATGTACAGGGAGATGAAGGCATGCATAAGGATTTCAGCAAAGGTTGCATTGAGGCAATGATATAGAAAGAATTAGTGTTGCAAAAGAGTTGATTGATGAGAAGATTTATTGATATGGGGTATGTAGAAAGAGAAGGAAGGTTCTGAGTCAAGTATGATGGCCAGGGTTATGAACAATGCAGGCAAATAGAAGGTCTTATTTGAGAAAGGAAGTAGAGGAGATGTTGAATTTTGAAAAAATATTTCTTGCCGAAGAAAAGCACTTCTCTTTCCAAAAAAATTACACTGAAGGAATTTGAGATGAAACAACTTTACTTGATCAAGACATGCAGAGAGGATTACACTGCTCTAGAGCCAAAATGCTTCTGAAATAAATGTAGTGAAACGTTACTAATTCTGGGTCACTGAGAACAAAAATGATGCTTAAAATTGTTGATTGGCTCTAGTTTTCAAGATATGCTATTGGGTCAGTATATATGACCCTTGACTTGGGAATGGCGGAGGATATGTGAGTTATAAAGGGAAGGGATCTCAATTTAAACCAGAAATGACTAAAATACATCTTTGACTGGATCTATGAATAAATCTATGACTGGGTTTGGACAGTACTTGGTTTTTAGGCAAAACAATGAATGATGCAATCTGAAGCTGGTATTGCATCATACATGATATGAATTGCATCATGTTATTCCTAGAAGTCATGGATGATACAATCATAACGAAGTTTACATCACTCTGCTGAACAAATTACCCTATATCAGCTCTAGAAATCACACAGTGTCGTGCTCTCTTATTTGTTAGTGTTTGATTTTGCAAAGGGACACATTTCTGTTTAGCCAAAGTGAGCAGAGATGCCTCGTACTTGTGTGAACAGTGCAGATAACTTCTGCTATGTTTGTGGTGAAGTGACTTTTGTATCACAAAAGCGCAGTATAAACCACTCTGGTTAAGAGAGCCTATTTTGGCTGCAAAATTGGAGATCAGGACAAGAGGTGGGCCCCACACATATGCTGCAACCCTTGTGCAACAAATCTTCGCCAGTGGTTGACCAGGAAAAGGAAATCTATGCCTTTTGCAGTGCCAATGATTTGGAGAGAGCCAACAGATCACACCAGCAATTGTTACTTCTGCATGGTGCCTCCAGTTGGGAAAGGTGTATCAAAGAAGAAAAAGTGGACTGTGCGTTATCCAAACATTCCATCAGCTATATGCCCAGTACCCCGCGGAGAAGGACTGCCGGTTCCTGATGCACCAGAATCATTCTCACTTGAGTCAGACGAGGAAGAGGAAGAGGATGAAACTTCTGGTCCTGAACCATCAGTGTCACAGGACCCACATTTTCTCCCATCCTCCTCCTCTGAACCACACTTCATAACACAAGGTGAACTGAATGACCTTGTCAGGGATTTGGAACTACCCAAGAGTAAGGCAGAGCTGTCGGGCTCCAGACTACAGCAGTGGAATCTCCTGGCAGGTGATGTTAGGGTTTCCATGTTCCGTGACTGTCAAAAGGATCTTGTCCCAGTCTTCTTCATGGAAGGTGATCTTGTAGCCTGCAACAACATCGATGGCATGATGGCAGCCCTCAACATCGTTCACGATCCAGATGAGTGGAGACTGTTCATTGATTCATCGAAGACGAGTCTTAGAGCTGTTTTACTGCATAATGGCAATGTTTTGCTATCAATTCCAGTTGGTCATGCAGTCCATATGAAGGAAACCTATGACAACATGAAACAACTTTTGAGGTGCATAAAGTATGACCAACATCAGTGTCAGCTTTGTGGCGATTTGAAGATTGTTGCTCTCTTGCTTGGTCTGCAGACTGGATACACAAAGTATTGCTGTTTTCTCTGCGAATGGGATAGTCGTGCAAGAGATTCCCACTACATCCAGAAAGCATGGCCACTCCAACAGTCATTGGAGCCTGGGAAGAAATGTGTTCAGCATCCACCACTTGTTGAATCAAAGAAGATTTTGTTACCACCCTTACACATCAAGCTGGGTCTGATGAAGAACTTTGTCAAGGCCATTGACAAAACACAAGCAGCTTTCAAGTACCTCCGTGGAAAATTTCCAAGGTTAAGTGAAGCTAAGATAAAGGAAGGTGTCTTTGTTGGTCCTCAGATTCGTGAACTTCTTCGAGATGATGCATTTGACCATGCACTGCGTGGCAAGGAAAAGACAGCATGGAAAGCCTTCCACTAAGTGGCAATAAATTTCCTCAGAAACAACAAGGCAGACAACTACAGGTTGTTGGTGGAAAACCTCCTCAAGGCATAGAAAAGCCTTGGTTGCAACATGTCACTAAGGATACATGTTTTGCACTCTTGTCTAGATTTTTTTTTTCCACCGAACTGCGGAGCAGTGAGCGACGAGCACGGCGAGCGATTTTACCAGGACATTGCAACAATGGAGAAACGCTATCAGGGCAAATGGAGCCCATCAATGCTTGCAGACTATTGCTGGACAGTGACAAGAGATGCTCCATTTAATGAATACAAGAGACAAGCCAAGAAGCGCCAAGTAGACACTGAATAGGACTAAACTATGTACATAATAGTTTTTTGCCTTTTGTTTCATAATACATTTTATTTATATAAGCCTTTTGCTGATTTTTAAAGTGTTACATAAACAGAACAGGTGAAATATTATCATGTAAAGCAACCATAAACACATGAAAAGACCTAGGTTTACAATTTATGATTAAAACTCTATCTACACAATATACATAGACATAAAATGTAAAAACTTAACTATCTTAGAAACAGTAGCCAATCAGTTGTTTTAATTGTCATATTTGAATTCAGCACATCAAAATACATAATAAATAGCACATTTTATCTCTGAAGCAGATGACTTCTCAAAAATTGTAGATCAGTGTTATCAGAGAGTAGATTTTAGAGGTGTCCAAAGATACATACAACTGAGTTTCTTTAGATATGGTAGTTGAGCTTAAAAATAGAGCTGAAATGACAGAGATGGAGGCTCTTAGCAGAAAAAATGGTCAAAATTGTAACTTAATGGGACTTCTTGGATAGAGGGGTGTTGATGTAAAGGAAGAGTCATGATCAGAAACAGTATGATAGGTATAATAAGAGGAGAATCATGACAGATCTAGCTAATGTTTAACTGGAAGAAATTTAACATAAATTTTGCAATTTTTATATTCAGATATTGACTGCTGAATATTACTTATCTGTGTCTTGAGTTTTAATCAGATGTTTAAACGAGATATATTTGGACAAAATGCAGTGGTAGATTTACAAACAATTAAGATTATATTTTTTTTAAAGATCCATAATGATAGATATCAAGAGTGACAATAGAATAACATCACTGAATGCTTGGACAGGAATGAGGAATGCGTTGATTACCCTACTTGACCAGCTTCAGAGATGTCAAAAATCCTTGAATGAATTTCTGGAGGTACAACTGCTTATCTTAATATATAATTTTATAAAAAGGCAATACTTCAGTGCTTAAAACAACAAATTCTTTTTTTTTTTAAAACAGGAAAAGCGTTCAGCATTCCCTAGATTCTATTTCATTGGAGATGATGATTTATTAGAAATCTTGGGACAGTCCACTAATCCTTCAGTGATTCAGTCTCACCTTAAGAAACTTTTTGCTGGTAAACTAAATTAGTATTTTCATAATACATTAGTCATCATTTGTAAAATGTACTTATTCAGAAGTACAGTCATTTGATGCTGAAGAACCTATTCTAGAAATTGTTTCTTTACTTTCTGTTACCATAACATAGCTTAGAAAAGGAAAATGTTTTTGATATTTCACCATTTATTTGGCAAAAAAAGAAAAAAATATTTCAAAATATCTCTGACTTTTGAGGGACTTTTTATGTTGAGCTACTTAATTATCATAAATATTGTATTACGTATACAAAAATAATTGATTTAACTTTTTTGACTATTTCCCAAGTAAATGCTCTATCAAGAAACAAATGTTTAAGAATTCTACAGTAAATCATCTAGATTGTATTTAATCACTTGCTGAGCTTAATTAAAGAGATATTGTTATTTTCTGATTAACAGGCATTAATAGCGTCAGCTTTGATGGGGACTTTAAAAACATAATTGCAATGAAATCTTTAGAGGGAGAAGTTGTGCCTTTTAAAAATAAAATTCTTCTCTCAAATGATGTTGAGGTAAGGGAACCAGGTCCAAATGCATTACCAGCAATTGTGGTAAATATGTTTGCTATGTGATTTGTGATTTTTTTTTTCTTCCCTCTATATTTTATTTGCCAGGTTTGGTTAAATCGTTTGGCTTTGGAGATGAAGGACACATTGAAACAATTATTGCTTGACTGTGTTACTGCTGGAAGACGTTCACAAGGTTCAATTGATCCATCACTCTTTCCTTCCCAGGTAGTGAGTGATACAGTCTCATCTTGATTTAGTCTCAGCATTGAAATATAAGTAACTCAATTTCTGAATGATCCTAAGGACAGGTCTGTTTGGGAAATATATACAGACTTCAAAAACCAGTTGATTTGCTGTATGCCTTGATTTTAGGTAGATAGAAATTATTCAGAATGTGCAATGTTATAAGCATCTGTAGACTGGAACTCTTTGCTCACTTGGGAGATTGATTCAGTGCCCATTTAAATAAATGAGAGTCTTTCCACTGATTTCAATTGATGTTGAATCAGGTCCCTGGCTAATCAGTGATGCAGAAACTGTTTCCTGCTATTGATTCAAAACAGCATTATTAGACTAGTTTCTGAAGTTCATGCATAACTTGGGTAGAAAATGCTAGTGAAAGAGAATGTACTAATGACAGGTTGAAGAAAAATATAATATAAATACTAGCTAACACTATTAATTTGAATTTATATTGCTTGAACCAATCCTTTCTTAATAAATATTTGCAAATAATATATACAGTTTTTTAAAATGTAAAAATCATAGACACAGTGAGTTATTATCAATATGACCCTAAGAATGTATATTCATTCAGACTAACCTTTTGTAATGATTTAGGCGTGATCCTGCTGACTGATATGTGTGGGCAGATCCTTGTGTCCATGTGAAACCCCGTTGATGTTAATGGAGTCCATGTGCGTGCAGTGAGCTGCCTGTGTGGGCTTTTTAGTTGAAATAAATCTTCCCTTCATGAGTGTATACCACTGCAATCTACTTCCTTCCTTCATCATGCTGAGAGTATGGGAGTGCTGTGCACCACAGTCTGACTCTCTCCTTATGTCATCGATGTTTAACTTTTCCTGCTTTACCTGAATCACATGGCCAAAGCAAAGAGTGGAATTTTGATGAGAAGAGAATTCCTATTCTGTTTAACGTATGGAAGTAGAACCCGTAGTTCAGCATGTGTTATGTGTGAATCCATTACAGCTCGTTTTTCTCTGTGATGGGGTTGGGGAGGGAAAGTAGCCCACCCCCCCTTTCCTGTTGCTCCTGGATGCACTGCCTTGGTGTTGGTTGCTGGGGCCACCAGCAGGAGTTTGGCCCTGCCTCCCTCTGCAGTCACCAGGGGCACAATGCTGTAGGACCAGGCAGCCAGTGAGTTCCCCACCTTCCCAGCGACAGTGGGGCTCAGGCTCCGGGCTTCAGCCCTGGCGTAGCAGGGCTGCAGACTCAGGCCACAGGGCTTCAGGCTCCAGCCCCCCATTGCCTATCCTACCCACTCACCCTCATCTCCCCTGGCCCCCACTGCCTCCCCTGACTCTCCATCCAGGGCTTAATTTGTTCCCAGGCTTGGCAGGGCTAAGTAAGTCTGCTGTGAAAAGTGATACCTGTATGTTTGCTAATATCACTTTTGACAGCAGACTTACTCGCTAGCAATAAAGAAATTACAATGATTTGGACGTGTATATGTACATATTTATTTGGCTTTCCTAAAGCTAATTAAGTATTTTAGGAAAAAGTGTGAGAGAGGCCAACAGCAAGAATTGGTGGCCGCACTCTGAGGCCACCAAAAAATTTGTCTTGAGAACCCCCATGCTTTTAGTCGAGGAAGTGCCTGGTTTAATACCAAGTTTTGGCCAAAATGTTGATTCTCTATTCTTCTGATTATTACTAAGCCCCTCACTCTGAGCATATGTTCAGAGGACATCGAAATTTGGTGTGAATAAGGGGAGAATATTGTGCTGGCAGTGAATAGCTCTCTTTCACCTCTCTCATATTTTTCGGGAGTGGAATCGAAGGGAGGGAAGGAAAGAGATAGACACACCGATTTACAAAGTATTAGTGAAATTGGTGAAACAAATCCACATTTCTTCCTATTCATGAACAGTTGTTCTTCAGTACTGTGGAGATATTGGACCTAAGGGAATAGCTATACTAAATTATTTTGCAGCTGTTTGTTACATTTTAGTAAGTTTTTAAATACAATTATATTTGCTCCGGGGGCACCTTTAGAGTAACTGTGTTTTTTTTTTTTAAAGGGATAGTGGAGTATTGGCATGATAACATTTAATATGCTAAAATTTAATACACTAAATAAAACAATTTATTTAAACAGTAAGCTTTCATGAGAATTTATAAATGAGTTGAAAATCTTTTGTCCCTCATGGTTACCTATTTTTAAAACTTTACTTTACTCTTTCTGTCAATAGATTCTTTCCTTGGCAGAACAAATTCAGTTCACTGAAGATGTTGAAACTGCTATCAAAGAACATAACCTGCATCAGATAGAGTTAGAACTTATGGCTAAACTGGAACATTATACCAGCATAGATACTAGTATGGAAGATCCAGGGAGAGTAGGTATGAAAAATGATCATAAGTGTATAATTCCTTAAAATAAATTTAAAGTGCTAAGCAATCCAATCCTCTGAGCTAGAAATAATATTGAGTGACCTACCAGTAATGGCCAGGTTGGGGATATTTAAAATTTCACAGTGAATGTCCTTTCTTTTCCAGATGTTTATTCTATATTTAACATTATTAGGTAGTCTGAATCTGTTTCTTTTTCAATTTTTATCCACTTCCTTTATCTTGATGTTTTTGTTATTTAATATATTTACTAATAATTTGTCATTACAAAATCTGCTTCTATATTGTTGTCTTCATCTACTGATCTCTAACATTATTTTTCATTGGAACTGGCTAGATACTATTGGATAAACATGGTACTATGGCAACACATTCTCTATAAGTGCAGGTGTTTTTTTCCCCCTGGTAATATGATATTTGATTGGATTCTGGAGTTATTTCTTGACTTAAATGTAACATCACAAACCTATAGAACACCAATATGATGTTCAGATTGTAATGTGTACTGTGCATCAATACTTATCCTTGTGCATCTGGTCACTCTGTTGAGTTCTAGATTAAAGTTTATTGGCTGTTAAGCTTTTATCTAGTAACTATATCAACCTCTGATTTGTATGTTGATTGCTTTAGTTTTTTTAGCTATTTCAAAAGGAGGGTGGATAGCCATCTGTCTTGGATGGTTTAGACCCAACAAATCCTGCATCTTGGTAGGGGGTTAGACTAGATGACCCCCTTATGATTCTATGATTGTAAACAGCAACATAAACTACTTGAAAGTGGCTAAAGGCAATCTTCTTTGATGTTTTTGTGAATAATTTTATTTATTTACAGAATCTGGAATCCTTGAGCTCAAGCTTAAAGCACTGATTCTTGATATTATTCATAACATCGATGTGGTGAAGCAGCTAAATCAAGCCCAGATTAATAGTGTTGATGACTGGGCTTGGAAGAAACAACTCAGGTTCTATCTGAAAGACCAAAAATGTTACATTCAAATGGTAGATGCTGAGCTCCAGTATACCTATGAATATCAGGTATGGGTTTTTTAAATTCTATTTTTGTTGGCTTTTAAATGTGTGTGATGCTCACCTTTCAGTTCCGGGATGCAGCTTTATCTCCATAATTGCTTCCACATGGCTTCCATTTTGTCAGTTGCCATTTTACGATTCTGTTTTGCAGAAAATATTGAAAAGTGGTGTAGTGGTGTTTCTTCAATCTTGAGATGCTCCTTATCTCCAAATACCCATGATACTGAGTTTACTGCTGAATTGGTGGATTTATACGGCTTTTATATTAAAGTGCAGAGCATAGTATGATTCTTACTTTCTCATCTATGCCAATGCTAGGTAAAATGCCAAATATGGACAAAATGATAACTTGAAAGAAATTTTGAAATGTATTTAAATTGAATAAAATGTTTTATTAACAATATGGAACAAATTATGCTCTTGGGTATATGAAGGCAATGTTTGTTGAAGTCTATGAGGGAGAGAATATAGCAGGTGTTTTCCCTTTATTGAGCCTCTATCTGTGGTGCATAAAGGATTGTGTAACACTTCGGGAGTAGTTCTAACAGATTTTATGAATCTGTATGAATCTATACAAAAAATTGTATGGCACCAAGTGTAGTCCTCAAACTTGGGCAGCTTGTAATCTGGACTTCTGTGCTTCTGTGTTATATTCATTATGTCCAAACTGAGTGAAATGCTAACTTATTGACCTTATTTCTGTGTATTAATCCATACAATATATCTTTTGTTTCTACAGGGTAATTCCCCAAAACTTGTTTATACACCATTGACAGATAAGTGCTACTTAACTCTTACTCAGGCTATGAAGATGGGCCTCGGAGGAAATCCTTATGGCCCAGCTGGAACTGGAAAAACAGAATCAGTAAAGGCTTTGGGTGGACTTCTTGGAAGACAAGTTTTAGTTTTTAATTGCGATGAGGTGAAGTAATGTACATATTTATATATTTTAGGCAATGAGTATCTATGCAATATGGATTTAAAGAACAATTTAAAACAAAACTTTTAGTGTAATTTAACAGAGTTTTTCATTTATAATCAAATAGAAATTTTAGAATCTTTGCAATGGCCTCATAGTGGAACTACGAAGAAAATCTTCATTGATTGATTTCATGGTATTTAACATATAAACAATGTTCTTTTATTTTAAGGGCATTGATGTGAAGTCGATGGGGCGTATTTTTGTTGGTTTGGTGAAGTGTGGTGCCTGGGGATGTTTTGATGAGTTCAATAGACTGGAGGAGGCAGTATTGTCTGCAGTGTCCATGCAAATTCAGACAATTCAGCATGCTTTGAAGAAGCATAGACCTGTATGTGAACTGCTTGGCAAGGAGGTATAGAACAGCATTTTGTTGTTGTTGTTGAAAACTGTTCAAATATTGTCACTAATATCAAGTGTCTTCTAAAAACCCAGTAAACCCTTGTATTATTAACAAGTATACACCTCTACCCCGATATAACGCGACCCAATATAACACAAATTCGGATATAACGCGGTAAAGCAGTGCTCCGGGGGGGCGGGGCTGCGCACTCTGGTGGATCAAAGCAAGTTCGATATAACGCGGTTTCACCTATAACGCGGTAAGATTTTTTGGCTCCCGAGGACAGCGTTATATCGAGGTAGAGGTGTACCATTTTTAGGTCCAATATATAAATCCCACATACATAAGGAAGATCTTTGCCCAACATTTCTGATATTTTATAGCGAGACAAGGAGGGTAATATCTTTTATTGTACCAACTTCTATTGGTGAGTGAGACAAGCTTTTGAGTTACACAGAGCTCTTCCTGGGAAAGGTACTTAGAGTGTCACAGCTAAATACAAGGTTGAACAGATAGATTAGCAGAAGTAGTTAACACATATTCTAAGGCAGGGTTTCTCAACCTGTGTGTCTGGACCCAAAATTGGGTCGCTAGAATGTTTCAAAGGGTTGCGTGGCAGCTTCTGTGGCTCCTGTCTGACAGGGCTGGGTGGGCTCCCCATCCTGCTCCTAGCACTGCAATAATCTCGGGGGTCCCAGCACCACTCAGGTTTGGCCCAGCCGCCATGAGGATGGAAGTCCGGGTAGGCCAAATTTGTGTGAATGACATTGCAATCGCATGAGCTGGGTCACAACTCCATTCACACAACTTTGGTCCAGTCAAGGGACGGGACCAAACCTGAGCAGTGCTGCAACCCCAGAGAGCCAAGGTCAGTCAGCTCCACAGCACAGGAGCTGCAGGAACTGCCACTGTGGGCTGAGTGTGGGCAGGATCCAACCGAAATCACCCAAGGCAGGGCCGTAACCAGAGTGGGGCAGTCACCCAGGGTGCAAAGCCATGGGGGTGGCTCAGGTAAGCCCTGTGAGGCAGGGCTTGGTGAGGCCAGCCCAGCATGGCAGCGCTCAAAGAGGGAGTGCCACCTCCACCCTCTGACTCATCTTAATGGGCTACCCAGCCTGTTTGGGTTGGGAAGCACACCCAAGAAACCTGGCTGGGGGGCATGTGACCCCATGTGATTCTCCTTCTTCCCCCACGTTCCGCCTCTGGTAGGGGGTGCAAATATGCTTGCTTGCCCCGGGAACTAAAATGCCTAGTTATGTCTGTGTCCCAGGGTCTCCATTTATTGGGTCATGACAGGCCATAAGCATTTACAAATGGGTCCTGAGTCCAAAAAGGTTGAGAACCACTGTTCTAAAGGATCATTAAAGGTGAAGTGCCTGTTAACATCCCCGTAATCATAGGATAAATTATTGTAAAAAGCCATGAATCCAGTGTCTTTATTACGACCATGATTTTTAGCGTCTATCAAAGTTATGAATTTAAGCTCCCAGGCTTGTCTTTTTAAATTAAATTAATGGAGATATCCTATCTCCTAGAACTGGAAGGGACCTTGAAAGGTTATCGAATCCAGCCCCCTGCCTTCACTAGCAGGACCAAGTACTGATTTTGCCCCAGATCCCTAAGTGGCCCCCTCAAGGATTGAACTCACAACCCTGGGTTTAACAGGCCAATGCTCAAACCACTGAGCTATCCCTCCCCCCAACACTTTTGAAAGTGTTGTGCAGGTTTCTTTTGAGAATGAGGATGGACAGGTCAGCTATAGAGTGAATGCTTTATGAAGTCGGGGTTGTAGTTGTTTATACACCATACACAAACAAACAACTACAACCCAGACTCGATGGGAACCCCATCCTGAAAGAAATCTTTCCTGAATCCCCTCTTCTGGCCTTCAAACAACCTCCCAGCCTCTCCAACCTCATCAGAAGCAAGCTTCTCATAGACCAGGACACACCAACTCAAACCAACTCACACCAGACCCTGCCAGAACAACAGATGCAAAACCTGCAGACATATCTCCACTTCTACAATGATCAACAGCCCCCACAGCACACTTTTCAAGATCCCTGGGTACACATGCCTCATCCAGTGCACTAAATGCCCCAGTAACAACTCTGGGTGGAAACAGACAATCACTACGCTCTCAAATGAACTCACATAGGAAAATGATAAAAAGACAAAATACCATATCACTTGTGGGGAAGCACTTTGCTAGACACTAAATATCATGGTTTTAATAAAGACACTGGATTCATGGCTTATTACAACAGTTTGTAACCCGCTAACCCTCCTTTTTGTCCTATGACTACAGGGATGTTAATGGGCCATTTCACCTTGAATGACCCCTTAGCACATCATCTAACTACTTATGTCAAACTATCTGTTTGATCATATATTTAGCTGTGACACTCTGAGAGCTTGTCTACACTACCTGTCGGATCGGCAGGCAGCGATCGATCCAGCGGGGATCGATTTATCGCGTCTAGTATAGATACGATAAATCGACCCTTGAGCGTTCTCCCGTCGACTCCGGTTTTCCACCAGAACGAGAAGCGTAAACGTAGTCGACGGGAGAGCATCAGCTGTCGACTTTCCACAGTGAAGTTATGGCAGTAACTTCCAAGTATGTCGACTTCAGCTACGCTATTCATGTAGCTGAAGAGCGACCCTATGTGGTAGTGTAGACAAGCCATGAGTAACTTTCCTAGACCTGAGGAAGAGCTCTTGACAGTTTGTCTCTCTCAACCAACAGAAGTTGGTCCAATAAAAGATATAACCTCACCCACCTTATCTCTACTATTCTGGGACTGACAAAGCTACACCACCACAGCATACAGTGGTATTTTATAGTGTGCTAATTACATGAGTTATTTCATACCTAAGGACATAGAGATGAAAATATTAGCTTTATGACAATATATTTATTTTAATGCCAGGTTGAAATGGATCATAATTCTGGAATTTTCATCACTATGAATCCTGCTGGAAAAGGTTATGGAGGAAGACAAAAACTGCCCGATAACCTCAAACAGCTTTTTAGGCCAGTTGCTATGACTCGTCCAGATAATGAACTCATTGCGGAAGTTATTCTGTATTCAGAAGGTTTTAAAGAGGCTAAAACCCTTGGCAGAAAGTTGGTGGCTATTTTTAATCTAGCCAGGTAAGCACATTTTGTTCCATTAATCATGTTTCTGTCAATATATATCTTTTGTCTTTTGCGATCTATAGTACTTCCCCCTCATGTTATGTCACTTTACCTTCCTTCCATTTCAGTCCATTCAATACCAAACCTCGACAAGATTGATATAGAAATCTTTTAAACATTATTCCTGTATGTTTTCTGTGATCTTTATGAAATGGACACTCCAGAAATCACCCTCATAAAGCTATATACCATAAACAACATAGAGCTGCTGTCTCATGGCTGTAGTCTCCTTAAGCTGTTTTACATTGAACAAGAATATCTTATATTTGAATGCTGCCAAACACAGTTCTCCAAAATTAGTAATATGTAAATCTGTCAGAATAAAACACAGGTTGAATTTTATTGAGATGCACTGCTTTGTATTTAAGTAAAAATGTAAGAATACAGGAACTGCAGTTATAATCCCATGATGGGAAAATATTGCTTTCTTAAGACCCTGACTATTTCCTTCCTTTTATGTTGGCATCTTGAATATAAATGTAATTTTCTCTTTAATAGGTAAGAAAAGTATTAAAATAAATATTTTCAAGTTCATATATGATACTTTTATTAATTTCTCTCTGCCACATAGACTTTTATTTTCTTTTTTCTTCTTCTGCTTCCCATTTGTTTGTCTGAATGGGAGCACATAGTTATTTTCCTGAGTGTGGAGCGCCTCCATAAAAATCATGCACCTGTGATTTTTTCGGGGAGTAGCTGACATCCAAGTAACCACAATGGCACTTTTTCATTTGTGTGCCTCTTGGAAAAACCAAGGGAGGGAACTATTAGAGGTCCTATTTTAAAAAAATAATAATATTATTATCTAGCTTTTGAAGAAACTGCCTTTCTGAAAGTTTGGAAACATGCAACTTCATGTGTATCTATATCTGAAGTTCAAGAAAAATGGTATTGCACGTGGCCAGTATATTATTTTCTAATGGCTCTGATTTTCAGAAAAATGTATAATGTCAATTCCTCAATGATCAACTACAAGTACTGGAGTTGCAACTGTTACAGCCTATTACAATATTAATATTTTAAAAACATAGGGAGCTTTTGACACCCCAGCAACACTATGACTGGGGCTTAAGAGCACTGAAGACTGCTCTGAGAGGATGTGGCAATCTCCTTCGTCACCTGAAGAAAAATGGAATGAAGGAAAAAAGTAAGATTGACTATGCCAAGGGTTGTTTCGCTTTTGATCAATCAAGATGTTATATTGAAATAAATATCTACAGCCTTCTTGTTCATTCAAGTA